>NW_027192759.1:0-300000 GCF_949987515.2 Delphinus delphis | reverse complement strand
TGTGTCATCAGGCCCTTAGCAGCACAATGAGTGGATTCAGGTATGATGATTCTAACTGAAGTAAGTCACACAGAAAAAGAAACATCATAAGATATCAGTAATACACGGAATGTAAACTTGGCTACACAGGAACTGAATTACAGAACAGAACAGGGACTCAAATTTAGAAAACCAACTTATGCTTGCTTAAGGGTAAAGGTGAGTTGGGGTGCTGCATAAAACCAGAGATTGAAATGAGCACAGATAAAGTTCCTTAAGTCAAATATGGAATAGACAAGAGCTACTCCTTGCTCAACGAAATGGATTCAACACCGCATATTAAACGCCTAAGAATGTACCTGACTAGTAAGTATCTTAAAACCTATGGATTGCCATGTCTCCGAAAGAGAATCAAGCATGTGTACAGGGGCATAAACGCAGCAGTGATAGGATTGGAGAGGTTCGGTGAGCAAATGAAGACCCTTTGAATTCATATTGCATGGTACCCATTCCACGGGTTTCAACTACCCAGGTTTAAGGTATTCTTCCTTCAGCTAAAACATACATGTGGAACCTAGAGTATGATCAACCATGTGATCGGGAGACGTGTTAAAATATGTCAGTTTTCGTACCCTGGTACTCGGGTGCAACATTCCAGACTCTTTACTAACACTCTCCCGACTTGGAGAGTCAGTCCCTTTAACCTCCTGTTTGGCCCAGTTTGCAATTTCTGCGGAAGATGAACAGGAATAGCAAGAACCAATGAGAGGCTAGCTGGAGGTGTCTGGACTGGCAAATTTAACTCTCATTTCCCACCAGGAAGAGGAAATAACCAAAGGCTCAGCGTGCCGTACCGGAACCAGATTAGGTCCTGAAGCCATCCTGCGGTGTTGCGGCCAGCTCAAAAGAAAGCGAGTTGAAGAAAGGAGCTCAGGGGCACTGTAATTCACAAACCTGCAGAGTTATAAATGACAGCTATCGTCCAAAAATAGACTGAAGTAAGGCTGCCAAGAGGACTTGAAAGCGGGGCAGAATTGCAGGAAACTGATTTCAGGAGGTAGACTGGAATTGCATTGAAAGCATAGGAAAAGAGGCAGAACGTCCACAATGATGCACTTGGCCAAAAAGGGCGTATGCGTTTTTTCCTGAATATATTCAGGAAAAAACGCATACGCCCTTTTTGGCCAACCAAGCAAGCTTGCAAAGGAAATCTGCACTACAATGAAGTCTCACTTCCCCCCGGTCAAAAGGGCCATCTGAAAAAAGTGTAAAATCCAGAAAGGCAGGACAGGCCATGGAGAACTGGGAGCCTTGTTATGCTGATGGGCGGGATGTAAATTGCCAACAACCACTCGGGAGAAGTGTATGGTGTTTCCTGAAACATCTAAAAAACAAAGCAACAGAGCCTAGGGCACTGCCACTTATGGTCCTATAGCTTAGGGAAATTAAAATCAAAAAGACACAGCCAGCCCAAAGTTTGGGACGCCTCTGTTTACAAGAACCTCGTTTACAGTACAAGTTCAACATCGCAGAAAGTGAAAAATGGATAAAGAACTTGTGGTACTTACGTACAATGCAGTATCACTCAGCAATGAAATCTATGTCATCAGGCCCGTAGCAGCATAATGAGTGGATTCAGGTACGATGATTCTAACTGAAATAAGTCACACAGAAAAAGAAACATCATAAGATATCACTAATACACGGAATGTAAACTTGGCTACACAGGAACTGCATTCCAGAACAGAACAGGGACTCAAATTTAGAAAACCAACTTATGCTTGCTTAAGGGGAAAGGTGAGTTGGGGTGCTGCATAAAACCAGAGATTGAAATGAGCACAGATAAAGTTCCTTAAGCCAAATATGGAATAGACAAGAGCTACTCCTTGCTCAACGAAATGGACTCAAAACGCCATATTAAACCCCTAAGAATGTACCTGACTAGTAAGTATCTTAAAACCTATGGATTGCTATGTCTCCAAAAGAGAATCAAGCGTGTGTACAGGGGAATAAACGCAGCAGTGATAGGATTGGAGAGGTTCGGTGAGCAAATGAAGACCCTTTGAAGTCATATTGCATGGTACCCATTACACGGGTCTCAACTCTCCAGGTTTAAGGTATTCTTCCTTCAGCTCAAACATGCATGTGGAACCCAGAGTATGATCAACCATGTGAACGGGAGACGTGTTCAAATATGTCTCAGTTTTCCTCCCCTGGTACTCGGGTGCAACATTCCAGACGCTTTACTAACACTCTCCCGACTTGGAGAGTCAGTCCCTTTAACCTCCTGTTTGGCCCAGTTTGCAATTTCTGCGGAAGATGAACAGGAATAGCGAGAACCAATGAGAGGCTAGCTGGAGGTGTCTGGACGGGCAAATTTAACTCTCATTTCCCACCAGGAAGAGGAAACAACCAAAGGCTCAGAGTGCCGTACAGGAACCAGATTAGGTCCTGAAGCCATCCTGCGGTGTTGTGGCCAGCTCAAAAGAAAGCGAGTTGAAGAAAGGAGCCCAGGGGCACTGTAATTCACAAACCTGCAGAGTTATAAATGACAGCTATCGTCCAAAAATACACTGAAGTAAGGCTGCCAAGAGGACTTGAAAGCGGGGCAGAATTGCAGGAAACCGATTTCAGGAGGTAGACTGGAATTGCATTGAAAGCATAGGAAAAGAGGCAGAACGTCCACAATGATGCACTTGGCCAAAAAGGGCGTATGCGTTTTTTCCTGAATATATTCAGGAAAAAACGCATACGCCCTTTTTGGCCAACCAAGCAAGCTTGCAAAGGAAATCTGCACTACAATGAAGTCTCACTTCCCCCCGGTCAAAAGGGCCATCTGAAAAAAGTGTAAAATCCAGAAAGGCAGGATAGGCCATGGAGAACTGGGAGCCTTGTTATGCTGATGGGCGGGATGTAAATTGCCAACAACCACTCGGGAGAAGTATATGGTGTTTCCTGAAACATCTAAAAAACAAAGCAACAGAGCCTAGGGCAATTCCACTTATGGTCCTATAGCTTACGGAAATTAAAATCAAAAAGACACAGCCACGCCAAAGTTTGGAACGGCTCTGTTTACAAGAACCTCGTTTACAGTACAAGTTCAACATCGCAGAAAGTGAAAAATGGATAAAGAAGTTGTGGTATTTACTTACAAAGCAATATCACTCAGCAATGAATTCTATGTCATCAGGCCCTTAGCAGCACAATGAGTGGATTCAGGTATGATGATTCTAACTGAAATAAGTCACACAGAAAAAGAAACATCATAAGATATCAGTAATACACGGAATGTAAACTTGGCTACACAGGAACTGAATTCCAAAACAGAACAGGGTCTCAAATTTAGAAAACCAACTTATGCTTGCTTAAGGGTAAAGGTGAGTTGGGGTGCTGCATAAAACCAGAGATTGAAATGAGCACAGATAAAGTTCCTTAAGTCAAATATGGAATAGACAAGAGCTACTCCTTGCTCAACGAAATGGACTCAACACCGCATATTAAACGCCTAAGAATGTACCTGACTAGTAAGTATCGTAAAACCTATGGATTGCTATGTCTCCAAAAGAGAATCAAGCATGTGTACAGGGGCATAAACGCAGCAGTGATAGGATTGGAGAGGTTCGGTGAGCAAATGAAGACCCTTTGAAGTCATATTGCATGGTACCCATTACACGGGTCTCAACTCTCCAGGTTTAAGGTATTCTTCCTTCAGCTAAAACATGCATGTGGAACCCAAGTATGATCAACCATGTGAACGGGAGACGTGTTCAAATATGTCTCAGTTTTCCTCCCCTGGTACTCGGGTGCAACATTCCAGACGCTTTACTAACACTCTCCCCACTTGGAGAGTCAGCGCCTTTAACCTCCTGTTTGGCCCAGTTTGCAATTTCTGCGGAAGATGAACAGGAATAGCGAGAACCAATGAGAGACTAGCTGGAGGTGTCTGGACGGGCAAATTTAACTCTCATTTCCCACCAGGAAGAGGAAATAACCAAAGGCTCAGCGTGCCGTGCCGGAACCAGATTAGGGCCTGAAGCCATCCTGCGGTGTTGCGGCCAGGTCACAAGAAAGCGAGTTGAAGAAAGGAGCTCAGGGTCACTGTAATTCACAAACCTGCAGAGTTATAAATGACAGCTATCGTCTAAAAATAGACTGAAGTAAGGCTGCCAAGAGGACTTGAAAGCGGGGCAGAATTGCAGGAAACCGATTTCAGGAGGTAGACTGGAATTGCATTGAAAGCATAGGAAAAGAGGCAGAACGTCCACAATGATGCACTTGGCCAAAAAGGGCGTATGCGTTTTTTCCTGAATATATTCAGGAAAAAACGCATACGCCCTTTTTGGCCAACCAAGCAAGCTTGCAAAGGAAATCTGCACTACAATGAAGTCTCACTTCCCCCCGGTCAAAAGGGCCATCTGAAAAAAGTGTAAAATCCAGAAAGGCAGGACAGGCCATGGACAACTGGGAGCCTTGTTATGCTGATGGGCGGGATGTAAATTGCCAACAACCACTCGGGAGAAGTGTATGGTGTTTCCTGAAACATCTAAAAAACAAAGCAACAGAACCTAGGGCACTTCCACTTATGGTCCTATAGCTTAGGGAAATTAAAATCAAAAAGACACAGCCACCCCAAAGTTTGGAACGGCTCTGTTTACAAGAACCTCGTTTACAGTACAAGTTCAACATCGCAGAAAGTGAAAAATGGATAAAGAAGTTGTGGTATTTACTTACAAAGCAATATCTCTCAGCAATGAAATCTGTGTCATCAGGCCCTTAGCAGCACAATGAGTGGATTCAGGTATGATGATTCTAACTGAAGTAAGTCACACAGAAAAAGAAACATCATAAGATATCAGTAATACACGGAATGTAAACTTGGCTACACAGGAACTGAATTACAGAACAGAACAGGGACTCAAATTTAGAAAACCAACTTATGCTTGCTTAAGGGTAAAGGTGAGTTGGGGTGCTGCATAAAACCAGAGATTGAAATGAGCACAGATAAAGTTCCTTAAGTCAAATATGGAATAGACAAGAGCTACTCCTTGCTCAACGAAATGGATTCAACACCGCATATTAAACGCCTAAGAATGTACCTGACTAGTAAGTATCTTAAAACCTATGGATTGCCATGTCTCCGAAAGAGAATCAAGCATGTGTACAGGGGCATAAACGCAGCAGTGATAGGATTGGAGAGGTTCGGTGAGCAAATGAAGACCCTTTGAAGTCATATTGCATGGTACCCATTACACGGGTCTCAACTCTCCAGGTTTAAGGTATTCTTCCTTCAGCTAAAACATACATGTGGAACCTAGAGTATGATCAACCATGTGATCGGGAGACATGTTAAAATATGTCAGTTTTCGTACCCTGGTACTCGGGTGCAACATTCCAGACTCTTTACTAACACTCTCCCGACTTGGAGAGTCAGTCCCTTTAACCTCCTGTTTGGCCCAGTTTGCAATTTCTGCGGAAGATGAACAGGAATAGCAAGAACCAATGAGAGGCTAGCTGGAGGTGTCTGGACTGGCAAATTTAACTCTCATTTCCCACCAGGAAGAGGAAATAACCAAAGGCTCAGCGTGCCGTACCGGAACCAGATTAGGTCCTGAAGCCATCCTGCGGTGTTGCGGCCAGCTCAAAAGAAAGCGAGTTGAAGAAAGGAGCTCAGGGGCACTGTAATTCACAAACCTGCAGAGTTATAAATGACAGCTATCGTCCAAAAATAGACTGAAGTAAGGCTGCCAAGAGGACTTGAAAGCGGGGCAGAATTGCAGGAAACTGATTTCAGGAGGTAGACTGGAATTGCATTGAAAGCATAGGAAAAGAGGCAGAACGTCCACAATGATGCACTTGGCCAAAAAGGGCGTATGCGTTTTTTCCTGAATATATTCAGGAAAAAACGCATACGCCCTTTTTGGCCAACCAAGCAAGCTTGCAAAGGAAATCTGCACTACAATGAAGTCTCACTTCCCCCCGGTCAAAAGGGCCATCTGAAAAAAGTGTAAAATCCAGAAAGGCAGGACAGGCCATGGAGAACTGGGAGCCTTGTTATGCTGATGGGCGGGATGTAAACTGCCAACAACCACTCGGGAGAAGTGTATGGTGTTTCCTGAAACATCTAAAAAACAAAGCAACAGAGCCTAGGGCACTGCCACTTATGGTCCTATAGCTTAGGGAAATTAAAATCAAAAAGACACAGCCAGCCCAAAGTTTGGGACGCCTCTGTTTACAAGAACCTCGTTTACAGTACAAGTTCAACATCGCAGAAAGTGAAAAATGGATAAAGAACTTGTGGTACTTACGTACAATGCAGTATCACTCAGCAATGAAATCTATGTCATCAGGCCCGTAGCAGCATAATGAGTGGATTCAGGTACGATGATTCTAACTGAAATAAGTCACACAGAAAAAGAAACATCATAAGATATCACTAATACACGGAATGTAAACTTGGCTACACAGGAACTGCATTCCAGAACAGAACAGGGACTCAAATTTAGAAAACCAACTTATGCTTGCTTAAGGGGAAAGGTCAGTTGGGGTGCTGCATAAAACCAGAGATTGAAATGAGCACAGATAAAGTTCCTTAAGCCAAATATGGAATAGACAAGAGCTACTCCTTGCTCAACGAAATGGACTCAAAACGCCATATTAAACCCCTAAGAATGTACCTGACTAGTAAGTATCTTAAAACCTATGGATTGCTATGTCTCCAAAAGAGAATCAAGCGTGTGTACAGGGGAATAAACGCAGCAGTGATAGGATTGGAGAGGTTCGGTGAGCAAATGAAGACCCTTTGAAGTCATATTGCATGGTACCCATTACACGGGTCTCAACTCTCCAGGTTTAAGGTATTCTTCCTTCAGCTCAAACATGCATGTGGAACCCAGAGTATGATCAACCATGTGAACGGGAGACGTGTTCAAATATGTCTCAGTTTTCCTCCCCTGGTACTCGGGTGCAACATTCCAGACGCTTTACTAACACTCTCCCGACTTGGAGAGTCAGTGCCTTTAACCTCCTGTTTGGCCCAGTTTGCAATTTCTGCGGAAGATGAACAGGAATAGCAAGAACCAATGAGAGGCTAGCTGGAGGTGTCTGGACGGGCAAATTTAACTCTCATTTCCCACCAGGAAGAGGAAACAACCAAAGGCTCAGCGTGCCGTACAGGAACCAGATTAGGTCCTGAAGCCATCCTGCGGTGTTGTGGCCAGCTCAAAAGAAAGCGAGTTGAAGAAAGGAGCCCAGGGGCACTGTAATTCACAAACCTGCAGAGTTATAAATGACAGCTATCGTCCAAAAATACACTGAAGTAAGGCTGCCAAGAGGACTTGAAAGCGGGGCAGAATTGCAGGAAACCGATTTCAGGAGGTAGACTGGAATTGCATTGAAAGCATAGGAAAAGAGGCAGAACGTCCACAATGATGCACTTGGCCAAAAAGGGCGTATGCGTTTTTTCCTGAATATATTCAGGAAAAAACGCATACGCCCTTTTTGGCCAACCAAGCAAGCTTGCAAAGGAAATCTGCACTACAATGAAGTCTCACTTCCCCCCGGTCAAAAGGGCCATCTGAAAAAAGTGTAAAATCCAGAAAGGCAGGATAGGCCATGGAGAACTGGGAGCCTTGTTATGCTGATGGGCGGGATGTAAATTGTCAACAACCACTCGGGAGAAGTATATGGTGTTTCCTGAAACATCTAAAAAACAAAGCAACAGAACCTAGGGCACTTCCACTTATGGTCCTATAGCTTAGGGAAATTAAAATCAAAAAGACACAGCCACCCCAAAGTTTGGAACGGCTCTGTTTACAAGAACCTCGTTTACAGTACAAGTTCAACATCGCAGAAAGTGAAAAATGGATAAAGAAGTTGTGGTATTTACTTACAAAGCAATATCACTCAGCAATGAATTCTATGTCATCAGGCCCTTAGCAGCACAATGAGTGGATTCAGGTATGATGATTCTAACTGAAATAAGTCACACAGAAAAAGAAACATCATAAGATATCAGTAATACACGGAATGTAAACTTGGCTACACAGGAACTGAATTCCAAAACAGAACAGGGTCTCAAATTTAGAAAACCAACTTATGCTTGCTTAAGGGTAAAGGTGAGTTGGGGTGCTGCATAAAACCAGAGATTGAAATGAGCACAGATAAAGTTCCTTAAGTCAAATATGGAATAGACAAGAGCTACTCCTTGCTCAACGAAATGGACTCAACACCGCATATTAAACGCCTAAGAATGTACCTGACTAGTAAGTGTCTTAAAAACCAATGATTGCTATGTCTCCGAAAGAGAATCAAGCATGTGTACAGGGGCATAAACGCAGCAGTGATAGGATTGGAGAGGTTTGGTGAGCAAATGAAGACCCTTTGAAGTCATGTTGCATGGTACCCATTCCACGGGTTTCAACTACCCAGGTTTAAGGTATTCTTCCTTCAGCTAAAACATGCATGTGGAACCTAGAGTATGATCAACCATGTGATTCGGAGACGTGTTCAAATATGTCTCAGTTTTCCTCCCCTGGTACTCGGGTGCAACATTCCAGACGCTTTACTAACACTCTCCCCACTTGGAGAGTCAGTCCCTTTAACCTCCTGTTTGGCCCAGTTTGCAATTTCTGCGGAAGATGAACAGGAATAGCGAGAACCAATGAGAGGCTAGCTGGAGGTGTCTGGACAGGCAAATTTAACTCTCATTTCCTACCAGGAAGAGGAATTAACCAAAGGCTCAGCGTGCTGTGCCGGAACCAGATTAGGGCCTGAAGCCATCCTGCAGTGTTGCGGCCAGCTCAAAAGAAAGCGAGTTGAAGAAAGGAGCTCAGGGGCACTGTAATTCACAAACCTGCAGAGTTATAAATGACAGCTATTGTCCAAAAATAGACTGAAGTAAGGCTGCCAAGAGGACTTGAAAGCGGGGCAGAATTGCAGGAAACCGATTTCAGGAGGTAGACTGGAATTGCATTGAAAGCATAGGAAAAGAGGCAGAACGTCCACAATGATGCACTTGGCCAAGAAGGGCGTATGCGTTTTTTCCTGAATATATTCAGGAAAAAACGCATACGCCCTTTTTGGCCAACCAAGCAAGCTTGCAAAGGAAATCTGCACTACAATGAAGTCTCACTTCCCCCCGGTCAAAAGGGCCATCTGAAAAAAGTGTAAAATCCAGAAAGGCAGGACAGGCCATGGAGAACTGGGAGCCTTGTTATGCTGAAGGGCGGGATGTAAATTGCCAACAACCACTCCGGAGAAGTGTATGGTGTTTCCTGAAACATCTAAAAAACAAAGCAACAGAGCCTAGGGCACTTCCACTTATGGTCCTATAGCTTAGGGAATTTAAAATCAAAAAGACACAGCCACCCCAAAGTTTGGAACGGCTCTGTTAACAAGAACCTCGTTTACAGTACAAGTTCAACATCGCAGAAAGTGAAAAATGGATAAAAAAGTTGTGGTATTTACTTACAAAGCAATATTACTCAGCAATGAAATCTGTGTCATCAGGCCCTTAGCAGCACAATGAGTGGATTCAGGTATGATGATTCTAACTGAAATAAGTCACACAGAAAAAGAAACATCATAAGATATCAGTAATACACGGAATGTAAACTTGGCTACACAGGAACTGAATTACAGAACAGAACAGGGTCTCAAATTTAGAAAACCAACTTATGCTTGCTTAAGGGTAAAGGTGAGTTGGGGTGCTGCATAAAACCAGAGATTGAAATGAGCACAGATAAAGTTCCTTAAGTCAAATATGGAATAGACAAGAGCTACTCCTTGCTCAACGAAATGGACTCAACACCGCATATTAAACGCCTAAGAATGTACCTGACTAGTAAGTATCGTAAAACCTATGGATTGCTATGTCTCCAAAAGAGAATCAAGCATGTGTACAGGGGCATAAACGCAGCAGTGATAGGATTGGAGAGGTTCGGTGAGCAAATGAAGACCCTTTGAAGTCATATTGCATGGTACCCATTCCACGGGTCTCAACTCTCCAGGTTTAAGGTATTCTTCCTTCAGCTAAAACATGCATGTGGAACCCAAGTATGATCAACCATGTGAACGGGAGACGTGTTCAAATATGTCTCAGTTTTCCTCCCCTGGTACTCGGGTGCAACATTCCAGACGCTTTACTAACACTCTCCCCACTTGGAGAGTCAGCGCCTTTAACCTCCTGTTTGGCCCAGTTTGCAATTTCTGCGGAAGATGAACAGGAATAGCGAGAACCAATGAGAGACTAGCTGGAGGTGTCTGGACGGGCAAATTTAACTCTCATTTCCCACCAGGAAGAGGAATTAACCAAAGGCTCAGCGTGCCGTGCTGGAACCAGATTAGGGCCTGAAGCCATCCTGCGGTGTTGCGGCCAGGTCACAAGAAAGCGAGTTGAAGAAAGGAGCTCAGGGGCACTGTAATACACAAACCTGCAGAGTTATAAATGACAGCTATCGTCCAAAAATAGACTGAAGTAAGGCTGCCAAGAGGACTTGAAAGCGGGGCAGAATTGCAGGAAACCGATTTCAGGAGGTAGACTGGAATTGCATTGAAAGCATAGGAAAAGAGGCAGAACGTCCACAATGATGCACTTGGCCAAAAAGGGCGTATGCGTTTTTTCCTGAATATATTCAGGAAAAAATGCATACGCCCTTTTTGGCCAACCAAGCAAGCTTGCAAAGGAAATCTGCACTACAATGAAGTCTCACTTCCCCCCGGTCAAAAGGGCCATCTGAAAAAAGTGTAAAATCCAGAAAGGCAGGACAGGCCATGGAGAACTGGGAGCCTTGTTATGCTGATGGGCGGGATGTAAATTGCCAACAGACACTCGGGAGAAGTGTATGGTGTTTCCTGAAACATCTAAAAAACAAAGCAACAGAGCCTAGGGCACTGCCACTTATGGTCCTATAGCTTAGGGAAATTAAAATCAAAAAGACACAGCCACCCCAAAGTTTGGATCGGCTCTGTTTATAAGAACCTCGTTTACAGTACAAGTTCAACATCGCAGAAAGTGAAAAATGGATAAAGAAGTTGTGGTATTTACTTACAAAGCAATATCACTCAGCAATGAAATCTATGTCATCAGGCCCTTAGCAGCACAATGAGTGGATTCAGGTATGATGATTCTAACTGAAATAAGTCACACAGAAAAAAAACATCATAAGATATCAGTAATACACGGAATGTAAACTTGGCTACACAGGAACTGAATTACAGAACAGAACAGGGTCTCAAATTTAGAAAACCAACTTATGCTTGCTTAAGGGGAAAGGTGAGTTGGGGTGCTGCATAAAACCAGAGATTGAAATGAGCACAGATAAAGTTCCTTAAGCCAAATATGGAATAGACAAGAGCTACTCCTTGCTCAACGAAATGGACTCAACACCGCATATTAAACGCCTAAGAATGTACCTGACTAGTAAGTATCTTAAAACCTATGGATTGCTATGTCTCCGAAAGAGAATCAAGCGTGTGTACAGGGGCATAAACGCAGCAGTGATAGGATTGGAGAGGTTCGGTGAGCAAATGAAGACCCTTTGAAGTCATATTGCATGGTACCCATTACACGGGTCTCAACTCTCCAGGTTTAAGGTATTCTTCCTTCAGCTAAAACATGCATGTGGAACCCAATTATGATCAACCATGTGAACGGGAGACGTGTTCAAATATGTCTCAGATTTCGTACCCTGGTACTCGGGTGCAACATTCCAGACGCTTTACTAACACTCTCCCGACTTGGAGAGTCAGTCCCTTTAACCTCCTGTTTGGCCCAGTTTGCAATTTCTGCGGAAGATGAACAGGAATAGCGAGAACCAATGAGAGACTAGCTGGAGGTGTCTGGACGGGCAAATTTAACTCTCATTTCCCACCAGGAAGAGGAAATAACCAAAGGCTCAGCGTGCCATGCCGGAACCAGATTAGGGCCTGAAGCCATCCTGCGGTGTTGCGGCCAGGTCACAAGAAAGCGAGTTGAAGAAAGGAGCTCAGGGGCACTGTAATTCACAAACCTGCAGAGTTATAAATGACAGCTATCGTCCAAAAATAGACTGAAGTAAGGCTGCCAAGAGGACTTGAAAGCGGGGCAGAATTGCAGGAAACCGATTTCAGGAGGTAGACTGGAATTGCATTGAAAGCATAGGAAAAGAGGCAGAACGTCCACAATGATGCACTTGGCCAAAAAGGGCGTATGCGTTTTTTCCTGAATATATTCAGGAAAAAACGCATACGCCCTTTTTGGCCAACCAAGCAAGCTTGCAAAGGAAATCTGCACTACAATGAAGTCTCACTTCCCCCCGGTCAAAAGGGCCATCTGAAAAAAGTGTAAAATCCAGAAAGGCAGGACAGGCCATGGAGAACTGGGAGCCTTGTTATGCTGATGGGCGGGATGTAAATTGCCAACAGACACTCGGGAGAAGTGTATGGTGTTTCCTGAAACATCTAAAAAACAAAGCAACAGAGCCTAGGGCACTGCCACTTATGGTCCTATAGCTTAGGGAAATTAAAATCAAAAAGACAAAGCCACCCCAAAGTTTGGATCGGCTCTGTTTATTAGAACCTCGTTTACAGTACAAGTTCAACATCGCAGAAAGTGAAAAATGGATAAAGAAGTTGTGGTATTTAGTTACAAAGCAATATCACTCAGCAATGAAATCTGTGTCATCAGGCCCTTAGCAGCACAATGAGTGGATTCAGGTATGATGATTCTAACTGAAATAAGTCACACAGAAAAGAAACATCATAAGATATCAGTAATACACGGAATGTAAACTTGGCTACACAGGAACTGAATTACAGAACAGAACAGGGTCTCAAATTTAGAAAACCAACTTATGCTTGCTTAAGGGGAAAGGTGAGTTGGGGTGCTGCATAAAACCAGAGATTGAAATGAGCACAGATAAAGTTCCTTAAGCCAAATATGGAATAGACAAGAGCTACTCCTTGCTCAACGAAATGGACTCAACACCGCATATTAAACGCCTAAGAATGTACCTGACTAGTAAGTATCTTAAAACCTATGGATTGCTATGTCTCCGAAAGAGAATCAAGCGTGTGTACAGGGGCATAAACGCAGCAGTGATAGGATTGGAGAGGTTCGGTGAGCAAATGAAGACCCTTTGAAGTCATATTGCATGGTACCCATTACACGGGTCTCAACTCTCCAGGTTTAAGGTATTCTTCCTTCAGCTAAAACATGCATGTGGAACCCAATTATGATCAACCATGTGAACGGGAGACGTGTTCAAATATGTCTCAGATTTCGTACCCTGGTACTCGGGTGCAACATTCCAGACGCTTTACTAACACTCTCCCGACTTGGAGAGTCAGTCCCTTTAACCTCCTGTTTGGCCCAGTTTGCAATTTCTGCGGAAGATGAACAGGAATAGCGAGAACCAATGAGAGACTAGCTGGAGGTGTCTGGACGGGCAAATTTAACTCTCATTTCCCACCAGGAAGAGGAATTAACCAAAGGCTCAGCGTGCCGTGCCGGAACCAGATTAGGGCCTGAAGCCATCCTGCGGTGTTGCGGCCAGGTCACAAGAAAGCGAGTTGAAGAAAGGAGCTCAGGGGCACTGTAATTCACAAACCTGCAGAGTTATAAATGACAGCTATCGTCCAAAAATAGACTGAAGTAAGGCTGCCAAGAGGACTTGAAAGCGGGGCAGAATTGTAGGAAACCGATTTCAGGAGGTAGACTGGAATTGCATTGAAAGCATAGGAAAAGAGGCAGAACGTCCACAATGATGCACTTGGCCAAAAAGGGCGTATGCGTTTTTTCCTGAATATATTCAGGAAAAAACGCATACGCCCTTTTTGGCCAACCAAGCAAGCTTGCAAAGGAAATCTGCACTACAATGAAGTCTCACTTCCCCCCGGTCAAAAGGGCCATCTGAAAAAAGTGTAAAATCCAGAAAGGCAGGACAGGCCATGGAGAACTGGGAGCCTTGTTATGCTGATGGGCGGGATGTAAATTGCCAACAGACACTCGGGAGAAGTGTATGGTGTTTCCTGAAACATCTAAAAAACAAAGCAACAGAGCCTAGGGCACTGCCACTTATGGTCCTATAGCTTAGGGAAATTAAAATCAAAAAGACACAGCCACCCCAAAGTTTGGGACGCCTCTGTTTACAAGAACCTCGTTTACCGTACAAGTTCAACATCGCAGAAAGTGAAAAATGGATAAAGAAGTTGTGGTATTTACTTACAAAGCAATATCACTCAGCAATGAATTCTATGTCATCAGGCCCTTAGCAGCACAATGAGTGGATTCAGGTATGATGATTCTAACTGAAGTAAGTCACACAGAAAAAGAAACATCATAAGATATCAGTAATACACGGAATGTAAACTTGGCTACACAGGAACTGAATTCCAAAACAGAACAGGGTCTCAAATTTAGAAAACCAACTTATGCTTGCTTAAGGGGAAAGGTGAGTTGGGGTGCTGCATAAAACCAGAGATTGAAATGAGCACAGATAAAGTTCCTTCAGCCAAATATGGAATAGACAAGAGCTACTCCTTGCTCAACGAAATGGACACAACACCGCATATTAAACGCCTAAGAATGTACCTGACTTGTAAGTATCTTAAAACCTATGGATTGCTATGTCTCCGAAAGAGAATCAAGCATGTGTACAGGGGCATAAACGCAGCAGTGATAGGATTGGAGAGGTTCGGTGAGCAAATGAAGACCCTTTGAAGTCATATTGCATGGTACCCATTACACGGGTCTTAACTCTCCAGGTTTAAGGTATTCTTCCTTCAACTAAAACATGCATGTGGAACCCAAGTATGATCAACCATGTGAACGGGAGACGTGTTCAAATATGTCTCAGTTTTCCTCCCCTGGTACTCGGGTGCAACATTCCAGACGCTTTACTAACACTCTCCCCACTTGGAGAGTCAGCGCCTTTAACCTCCTGTTTGGCCCAGTTTGCAATTTCTGCGGAAGATGAACAGGAATAGCGAGAACCAATGAGAGACTAGCTGGAGGTGTCTGGACGGGCAAATTTAACTCTCATTTCCCACCAGGAAGAGGAAATAACCAAAGGCTCAGCGTGCCGTGCCGGAACCAGATTAGGGCCTGAAGCCATCCTGCGGTGTTGCGGCCAGGTCACAAGAAAGCAAGTTGAAGAAAGGAGCTCAGGGGCACTGTAATGCACAAACCTGCAGAGTTATAAATGACAGCTATCGTCCAAAAATAGACTGAAGTAAGGCTGCCAAGAGGACTTGAAAGCGGGGCAGAATTGCAGGAAACCGATTTCAGGAGGTAGACTGGAATTGCATTGAAAGCATAGGAAAAGAGGCAGAACGTCCACAATGATGCACTTGGCCAAAAAGGGCGTATGCGTTTTTTCCTGAATATATTCAGGAAAAAACGCATACGCCCTTTTTGGCCAACCAAGCAAGCTTGCAAAGGAAATCTGCACTACAATGAAGTCTCACTTCCCCCCGGTCAAAAGGGCCATCTGAAAAAAGTGTAAAATCCAGAAAGGCAGGACAGGCCATGGAGAACTGGGAGCCTTGTTATGCTGATGGGCGGGATGTAAATTGCCAACAGACACTCGGGAGAAGTGTATGGTGTTTCCTGAAACATCTAAAAAACAAAGCAACAGAGCCTAGGGCACTGCCACTTATGGTCCTATAGCTTAGGGAAATTAAAATCAAAAAGACACAGCCACCCCAAAGTTTGGGACGCCTCTGTTTACAAGAACCTCGTTTACCGTACAAGTTCAACATCGCAGAAAGTGAAAAATGGATAAAGAAGTTGTGGTATTTACTTACAAAGCAATATCACTCAGCAATGAATTCTATGTCATCAGGCCCTTAGCAGCACAATGAGTGGATTCAGGTATGATGATTCTAACTGAAGTAAGTCACACAGAAAAAGAAACATCATAAGATATCAGTAATACACGGAATGTAAACTTGGCTACACAGGAACTGAATTCCAAAACAGAACAGGGTCTCAAATTTAGAAAACCAACTTATGCTTGCTTAAGGGGAAAGGTGAGTTGGGGTGCTGCATAAAACCAGAGATTGAAATGAGCACAGATAAAGTTCCTTCAGCCAAATATGGAATAGACAAGAGCTACTCCTTGCTCAACGAAATGGACACAACACCGCATATTAAACGCCTAAGAATGTACCTGACTTGTAAGTATCTTAAAACCTATGGATTGCTATGTCTCCGAAAGAGAATCAAGCATGTGTACAGGGGCATAAACGCAGCAGTGATAGGATTGGAGACGTTCGGTGAGCAAATGAAGACCCTTTGAAGTCATATTGCATGGTACCCATTACACGGGTCTTAACTCTCCAGGTTTAAGGTATTCTTCCTTCAACTAAAACATGCATGTGGAACCCAAGTATGATCAACCATGTGAACGGGAGACGTGTTCAAATATGTCTCAGTTTTCCTCCCCTGGTACTCGGGTGCAACATTCCAGACGCTTTACTAACACTCTCCCCACTTGGAGAGTCAGCGCCTTTAACCTCCTGTTTGGCCCAGTTTGCAATTTCTGCGGAAGATGAACAGGAATAGCGAGAACCAATGAGAGACTAGCTGGAGGTGTCTGGACGGGCAAATTTAACTCTCATTTCCCACCAGGAAGAGGAAATAACCAAAGGCTCAGCGTGCCGTGCCGGAACCAGATTAGGGCCTGAAGCCATCCTGCGGTGTTGCGGCCAGGTCACAAGAAAGCAAGTTGAAGAAAGGAGCTCAGGGGCACTGTAATGCACAAACCTGCAGAGTTATAAATGACAGCTATCGTCCAAAAATAGACTGAAGTAAGGCTGCCAAGAGGACTTGAAAGCGGGGCAGAATTGCAGGAAACCGATTTCAGGAGGTAGACTGGAATTGCATTGAAAGCATAGGAAAAGAGGCAGAACGTCCACAATGATGCACTTGGCCAAAAAGGGCGTATGCGTTTTTTCCTGAATATATTCAGGAAAAAACGCATACGCCCTTTTTGGCCAACCAAGCAAGCTTGCAAAGGAAATCTGCACTACAATGAAGTCTCACTTCCCCCCGGTCAAAAGGGCCATCTGAAAAAAGTGTAAAATCCAGAAAGGCAGGACAGGCCATGGAGAACTGGGAGCCTTTTTATGCTGATGGGCGGGATGTAAATTGCCAACAGACACTCGGGAGAAGTGTATGGTGTTTCCTGAAACATCTAAAAAACAAAGCAACAGAGCCTAGGGCACTGCCACTTATGGTCCTATAGCTTAGGGAAATTAAAATCAAAAAGACACAGCCACCCCAAAGTTTGGAACGGCTCTGTTTACAAGAACCTCGTTTACAGTACAAGTTCAACATCGCAGAAAGTGAAAAATGGATAAAGAAGTTGTGGTATTCACTTACAAAGCAATATCACTCAGCAATGAAATTTATGTCATCAGGCCCTTAGCAGCACAATGAGTGGATTCAGGTACGATGATTCTAACTGAAATAAGTCACACAGAAAAAGAAACATCATAAGATATCACTAATACACGGAATGTAACCTTGGCTACACAGGAACTGAATTCCAAAACAGAACAGTGTCTCAAATTTAGAAAACCAACTTATGCTTGCTTAAGGGGAAAGGTGAGTTGGGGTGCTGCATAAAACCAGAGATTGAAATGAGCACAGATAAAGTTCCTTAAGCCAAATATGGAATAGACAAGAGCTACTCCTTGCTCAACGAAATGGACTCAACACCCCATATTAAACGCCTAAGTATGTACCTGACTAGTAAGTATCTAAAAACCTATGGATTGCTATGTCTCCAAAAGAGAATCAAGCGTGTGTACAGGGGCATAAACGCAGCAGTGATAGGATTGGAGACGTTCGGTGAGCAAATGAAGACCCTTTGAAGTCATATTGCATGGTACCCATTACAGGGGTCTCAACACTCCAGGTTTAAGGTATTCTTCCTTCAGCTAAAACATTCATGTGGAACCCAAGTATGATCAACCATGTGAACGGGAGACGTGTTCAAATATGTCTCAGTTTTCCTCCCCTGGTACTCGGGTGCAACATTCCAGACGCTTTACTAACACTCTCCCCACTTGGAGAGTCAGCACCTTTAACCTCCTGTTTGTCCCAGTTTGCAATTTCTGCGGAAGATGAACAGGAATAGCGAGAACCAATGAGAGGCTAGCTGGAGGTGTCTGGACGGGCAAATTTAACTCTCATTTCCCACCAGGAAGAGGAAATAACCAAAGGCTCAGCGTGCCGTACCGGAACCAGATTAGGGCCTGAAGCCATCCTGCGGTGTTGCGGCCAGCTCAAAAGAAAGCGAGTTGAAGAAAGGAGTTCAGGGGCACTGTAATTCACAAACCTGCAGAGTTATAAATGACAGCTATCGTCCAAAAATAGACTGAAGTAAGGCTGCCAAGAGGACTTCAAAGTGGGGCAGAATTGCAGGAAACCGATTTCAGGAGGTAGACTGGAATTGCATTGAAAGCATAGGAAAAGAGGCAGAACGTCCACAATGATGCACTTGGCCAAAAAGGGCGTATGCGTTTTTTCCTGAATATATTCAGGAAAAAACGCATACGCCCTTTTTGGCCAACCAAGCAAGCTTGCAAAGGAAATCTGCACTACAATGAAGTCTCACTACCCCCCGGTCAAAAGGGCCATCTGAAAAAAGTGTAAAATCCAGAAAGGCAGGACAGGCCATGGAGAACTGGGAGCCTTGTTATGCTGATGGGCGGGATGTAAATTACCAACAACCACTCGGGAGAAGTGTATGGTGTTTCCTGAAACATCTAAAAAACAAAGCAACAGAACCTAGGGCACTTCCACTTATGGTCCTATAGCTTAGGGAAATTAAAATCAAAAAGACACAGCCACCCCAAAGTTTGGAACGGCTCTGTTTACAAGAACCTCGTTTACAGTACAAGTTCAACATCGCAGAAAGTGAAAAATGGATAAAGAAGTTGTGGTATTTACTTACAAAGCAATATCTCTCAGCAATGAAATCTGTGTCATCAGGCCCTTAGCAGCACAATGAGTGGATTCAGGTATGATGATTCTAACTGAAGTAAGTCACACAGAAAAAGAAACATCATAAGATATCAGTAATACACGGAATGTAAACTTGGCTACACAGGAACTGAATTACAGAACAGAACAGGGACTCAAATTTAGAAAACCAACTTATGCTTGCTTAAGGGTAAAGGTGAGTTGGGGTGCTGCATAAAACCAGAGATTGAAATGAGCACAGATAAAGTTCCTTAAGTCAAATATGGAATAGACAAGAGCTACTCCTTGCTCAACGAAATGGATTCAACACCGCATATTAAACGCCTAAGAATGTACCTGACTAGTAAGTATCTTAAAACCTATGGATTGCCATGTCTCCGAAAGAGAATCAAGCATGTGTACAGGGGCATAAACGCAGCAGTGATAGGATTGGAGAGGTTCGGTGAGCAAATGAAGACCCTTTGAAGTCATATTGCATGGTACCGATTACACGGGTCTCAACTCTCCAGGTTTAAGGTATTCTTCCTTCAGCTAAAACATACATGTGGAACCTAGAGTATGATCAACCATGTGATCGGGAGACATATTAAAATATGTCAGTTTTCGTACCCTGATACTCGGGTGCAACATTCCAGACTCCTTACTAACACTCTCCCGACTTGGAGAGTCAGTCCCTTTAACCTCCTGTTTGGCCCAGTTTGCAATTTCTGCGGAAGATGAACAGGAATAGCAAGAACCAATGAGAGGCTAGCTGGAGGTGTCTGGACTGGCAAATTTAACTCTCATTTCCCACCAGGAAGAGGAAATAACCAAAGGCTCAGCGTGCCGTACCGGAACCAGATTAGGTCCTGAAGCCATCCTGCGGTGTTGCGGCCAGCTCAAAAGAAAGCGAGTTGAAGAAAGGAGCTCAGGGGCACTGTAATTCACAAACCTGCAGAGTTATAAATGACAGCTATCGTCCAAAAATAGACTGAAGTAAGGCTGCCAAGAGGACTTGAAAGCGGGGCAGAATTGCAGGAAACTGATTTCAGGAGGTAGACTGGAATTGCATTGAAAGCATAGGAAAAGAGGCAGAACGTCCACAATGATGCACTTGGCCAAAAAGGGCGTATGCGTTTTTTCCTGAATATATTCAGGAAAAAACGCATACGCCCTTTTTGGCCAACCAAGCAAGCTTGCAAAGGAAATCTGCACTATAATGAAGTCTCACTTCCCCCCGGTCAAAAGGGCCATCTGAAAAAAGTGTAAAATCCAGAAAGGCAGGACAGTCCATGGAGAACTGGGAGCCTTGTTATGCTGATGGGCGGGATGTAAATTGCCAACAACCACTCCGGAGAAGTGTATGGTGTTTCCTGAAACATCTAAAAAACAAAGCAACAGAGCCTAGGGCACTGCCACTTATGGTCCTATAGCTTAGGGAAATTAAAATCAAAAAGACACAGCCAGCCCAAAGTTTGGGACGCCTCTGTTTACAAGAACCTCGTTTACAGTACAAGTTCAACATCGCAGAAAGTGAAAAATGGATAAAGAACTTGTGGTACTTACGTACAATGCAGTATCACTCAGCAATGAAATCTATGTCATCAGGCCCGTAGCAGCATAATGAGTGGATTCAGGTACGATGATTCTAACTGAAATAAGTCACACAGAAAAAGAAACATCATAAGATATCACTAATACACGGAATGTAAACTTGGTTACACAGGAACTGCATTCCAGAACAGAACAGGGACTCAAATTTAGAAAACCAACTTATGCTTGCTTAAGGGTAAAGGTGAGTTGGGGTGCTGCATAAAACCAGAGATTGAAATGAGCACAGATAAAGTTCCTTAAGCCAAATATGGAATAGACAAGAGCTACTCCTTGCTCAACGAAATGGACTCAAAACGCCATATTAAACCCCTAAGAATGTACCTGACTAGTAAGTATCTTAAAACCTATGGATTGCTATGTCTCCAAAAGAGAATCAAGCGTGTGTACAGGGGAATAAACGCAGCAGTGATAGGATTGGAGAGGTTCGGTGAGCAAATGAAGACCCTTTGAAGTCATATTGCATGGTACCCATTACACGGGTCTCAACTCTCCAGGTTTAAGGTATTCTTCCTTCAGCTCAAACATGCATGTGGAACCCAGAGTATGATCAACCATGTGAACGGGAGACGTGTTCAAATATGTCTCAGTTTTCCTCCCCTGGTACTCGGGTGCAACATTCCAGACGCTTTACTAACACTCTCCCGACTTGGAGAGTCAGTCCCTTTAACCTCCTGTTTGGCCCAGTTTGCAATTTCTGCGGAAGATGAACAGGAATAGCGAGAACCAATGAGAGGCTAGCTGGAGGTGTCTGGACGGGCAAATTTAACTCTCATTTCCCACCAGGAAGAGGAAACAACCAAAGGCTCAGCGTGCCGTACAGGAACCAGATTAGGTCCTGAAGCCATCCTGCGGTGTTGTGGCCAGCTCAAAAGAAAGCGAGTTGAAGAAAGGAGCCCAGGGGCACTGTAATTCACAAACCTGCAGAGTTATAAATGACAGCTATCGTCCAAAAATACACTGAAGTAAGGCTGCCAAGAGGACTTGAAAGCGGGGCAGAATTGCAGGAAACCGATTTCAGGAGGTAGACTGGAATTGCATTGAAAGCATAGGAAAAGAGGCAGAACGTCCACAATGATGCACTTGGCCAAAAAGGGCGTATGCGTTTTTTCCTGAATATATTCAGGAAAAAACGCATACGCCCTTTTTGGCCAACCAAGCAAGCTTGCAAAGGAAATCTGCACTACAATGAAGTCTCACTTCCCCCCGGTCAAAAGGGCCATCTGAAAAAAGTGTAAAATCCAGAAAGGCAGGACAGGCCATGGAGAACTGGGAGCCTTGTTATGCTGATGGGCGGGATGTAAATTGCCAACAACCACTCGGGAGAAGTGTATGGTGTTTCCTGAAACATCTAAGAAACAAAGCAACAGAACCTAGGGCACTTCCACTTATGGTCCTATAGCTTAGGGAAATTAAAATCAAAAAGACACAGCCACCCCAAAGTTTGGAACGGCTCTGTTTACAACAACCTCGTTTACAGTACAAGTTCAACATCGCAGAAAGTGAAAAATGGATAAAGAAGTTGTGGTATTTACTTACAAAGCAATATCACTCAGCAATGAAATCTGTGTCATCAGGCCCTTAGCAGCACAATGAGTGGATTCAGGTATGATGATTCTAACTGAAATAAGTCACACAGAAAAGAAACATCATAAGATATCAGTAATACACGGAATGTAAACTTGGCTACACAGGAACTGAATTACAGAACAGAACAGGGTCTCAAATTTAGAAAACCAACTTATGCTTGCTTAAGGGGAAAGGTGAGTTGGGGTGCTGCATAAAACCAGAGATTGAAATGAGCACAGATAAAGTTCCTTAAGCCAAATATGGAATAGACAAGAGCTACTCCTTGCTCAACGAAATGGACTCAACACCGCATATTAAACGCCTAAGAATGTACCTGACTAGTAAGTATCTTAAAACCTATGGATTGCTATGTCTCCAAAAGAGAATCAAGCGTGTGTAAAGGGGCATAAACGCAGCAGTGATAGGATTGGAGAGGTTCGGTGAGCAAATGAAGACCCTTTGAAGTCATATTGCATGGTACCCATTACACGGGTCTCAACTCTCCAGGTTTAAGGTATTCTTCCTTCAGCTAAAACATGCATGTGGAACCCAAGTATGATCAACCATGTGAACGGGAGACGTGTTCAAATATGTCTCAGTTTTCGTACCCTGGTACTCGGGTGCAACATTCCAGACGCTTTACTAACACTCTCCCGACTTGGAGAGTCAGTCCCTTTAACCTCCTGTTTGGCCCAGTTTGCAATTTCTGCGGAAGATGAACAGGAATAGCGAGAACCAATGAGAGGCTAGCTGGAGGTGTCTGGACGGGCAAATTTAACTCTCATTTCCCACCAGGAAGAGGAATTAACCAAAGGCTCAGCGTGCCGGGCCGGAACCAGATTAGGGCCTGAAGCCATCCTGCGGTGTTGCGGCCAGGTCACAAGAAAGCGAGTTGAAGAAAGGAGCTCAGGGGCACTGTAATTCACAAACCTGCAGAGTTATAAATGACAGCTATCGTCCAAAAATAGACTGAAGTAAGGCTGCCAAGAGGACTTGAAAGCGGGGCAGAATTGCAGGAAACCGATTTCAGGAGGTAGACTGGAATTGCATTGAAAGCATAGGAAAAGAGGCAGAACGTCCACAATGATGCACTTGGCCAAAAAGGGCGTATGCGTTTTTTCCTGAATATATTCAGGAAAAAACGCATACGCCCTTTTGGCCAACCAAGCAAGCTTGCAAAGGAAATCTGCACTACAATGAAGTCTCACTTCCCCCCGGTCAAAAGGGCCATCTGAAAAAAGTGTAAAATCCAGAAAGGCAGGACAGGCCATGGAGAACTGGGAGCCTTGTTATGCTGATGGGCGGGATGTAAATTGCCAACAGACACTCGGGAGAAGTGTACGGTGTTTCCTGAAACATCTAAAAAACAAAGCAACAGAACCTAGGGCACTTCCACTTATGGTCCTATAGCTTAGGGAAATTAAAATCAAAAAGACACAGCCACCCCAAAGTTTGGAACGGATCTGTTTACAAGAACCTCATTTAGAGTACAAGTTCAACATCGCAGAAAGTGAAAAATTGATAAAGAAGTTGTGGTATTTACTTACAAAGCAATATCACTCAGCAATGAAATCTGTGTCATCAGGCCCTTAGCAGCACAATGAGTGGATTCAGGTATGATGATTCTAACTGAAGTAAGTCACACAGAAAAAGAAACATCATAAGATATCAGTAATACACGGAATGTAAACTTGGCTACACAGGAACTGAATTCCAAAACAGAACAGGGTCTCAAATTTAGAAAACCAACTTATGCTTGCTTAAGGGGAAAGGTGAGTTGGGGTGCTGCATAAAACCAGAGATTGAAATGAGCACAGATAAAGTTCCTTAAGCCAAATATGGAATAGACAAGAGCTACTCCTTGCTCAACGAAATGGACTCAACACCGCATATTAAACGCCTAAGAATGTACCTGACTTGTAAGTATCTTAAAACCTATGGATTGCTATGTCTCCGAAAGGGAATCAAGCATGTGTACAGGGGCATAAATGCAGCAGTGATAGGATTGGAGAGGTTCGGTGAGCAAATGAAGACCCTTTGAAGTCATATTGCATGGTACCCATTCCACGGGTTTCAACTACCCAGGTTTAAGGTATTCTTCCTTCAGCTAAAACATGCATGTGGAACCTAGAGTATGATCAACCATGTGATCGGGAGACGTGTTCAAATATGTCTCAGTTTTCCTCCCCTGGTACTCCGGTGCAACATTCCAGACGCTTTACTAACACTCTCCCCACTTGGAGAGTCAGTCCCTTTAACCTCCTGTTTGTCCCAGTTTGCAATTTCTGCGGAAGATGAACAGGAATAGCGAGAACCAATGAGAGGCTAGCTGGAGGTGTCTGGACGGGCAAATTTAACTCTCATTTCCCACCAGGAAGAGGAATTAACCAAAGGCTCAGCGTGCCGGGCCGGAACCAGATTAGGGCCTGAAGCCATCCTGCGGTGTTGCGGCCAGGTCACAAGAAAGCGAGTTGAAGAAAGGAGTTCAGGGGCACTGTAATTCACAAACCTGCAGAGTTATAAATGACAGCTATCGTCCAAAAATAGACTGAAGTAAGGCTGCCAAGAGGACTTGAAAGCGGGGCAGAATTGCAGGAAACCGATTTCAGGAGGTAGACTGGAATTGCATTGAAAGCATAGGAAAAGAGGCAGAACGTCCACAATGATGCACTTGGCCAAAAAGGGCGTATGCGTTTTTTCCTGAATATATTCAGGAAAAAACGCATACGCCCTTTTTGGCCAACCAAGCAAGCTTGCAAAGGAAATCTGCACTACAATGAAGTCTCACTTCCCCCCGGTCAAAAGGGCCATCTGAAAAAAGTGTAAAATCCAGAAAGGCAGGACAGGCCATGGAGAACTGGGAGCCTTGTTATGCTGATGGGCGGGATGTAAATTGCCAACAACCACTCGGGAGAAGTGTATGGTGTTTCCTGAAACATCTAAAAAACAAAGCAACAGAACCTAGGGCACTTTCACTTATGGTCCTATAGCTTAGGGAAATTAAAATCAAAAAGACACAGCCACCCCAAAGTTTGGAACGGCTCTGTTTACAAGAACCTCGTTTACAGTACAAGTTCAACATCGCAGAAAGTGAAAAATGGATAAAGAAGTTGTGGTATTTACTTACAAAGCAATATCACTCAGCAATGAAATCTGTGTCATCAGGCCCTTAGCAGCACAATGAGTGGATTCAGGTATGATGATTCTAACAGAAGTAAGTCACACAGAAAAAGAAACATCATAAGATATCAGTAATACACGGAATGTAAACTTGGCTACACAGGAACTGAATTACAGAACAGAACAGGGTCTCAAATTTAGAAAATCAACTTATGCTTGCTTAAGGGTAAAGGTGAGTTGGGGTGCTGCATAAAACCAGAGATTGAAATGAGCACAGATAAAGTTCCTTAAGTCAAATATGGAATAGACAAGAGCTACTCCTTGCTCAACGAAATGGACTCAACACCGCATATTAAATGCCTAAGAATGTACCTGACTAGTAAGTATCTTAAAAACCTATGGATTGCTATGTCTCCGAAAGAGAATCAAGCATGTGTACAGGGGCATAAACGCAGCAGTGATAGGATTGGAGAGGTTCGGTGAGCAAATGAAGACCCTTTGAAGTCATATTGCATGGTACCCATTACACGGGTCTTAACTCTCCAGGTTTAAGGTATTCTTCCTTCAACTAAAACATGCATGTGGAACCCAAGTATGATCAACCATGTGAACGGGAGACGTGTTCAAATATGTCTCAGTTTTCCTCCCCTGGTACTCGGGTGCAACATTCCAGACGCTTTACTAACACTCTCCCCACTTGGAGAGTCAGCGCCTTTAACCTCCTGTTTGGCCCAGTTTGCAATTTCTGCGGAAGATGAACAGGAATAGCGAGAACCAATGAGAGACTAGCTGGAGGTGTCTGGACGGGCAAATTTAACTCTCATTTCCCACCAGGAAGAGGAAATAACCAAAGGCTCAGCGTGCCGTGCCGGAACCAGATTAGGGCCTGAAGCCATCCTGCGGTGTTGCGGCCAGGTCACAAGAAAGCAAGTTGAAGAAAGGAGCTCAGGGGCACTGTAATGCACAAACCTGCAGAGTTATAAATGACAGCTATCGTCCAAAAATAGACTGAAGTAAGGCTGCCAAGAGGACTTGAAAGCGGGGCAGAATTGCAGGAAACCGATTTCAGGAGGTAGACTGGAATTGCATTGAAAGCATAGGAAAAGAGGCAGAACGTCCACAATGATGCACTTGGCCAAAAAGGGCGTATGCGTTTTTTCCTGAATATATTCAGGAAAAAACGCATACGCCCTTTTTGGCCAACCAAGCAAGCTTGCAAAGGAAATCTGCACTACAATGAAGTCTCACTTCCCCCCAGTCAAAAGGGCCATCTGAAAAAAGTGTAAAATCCAGAAAGGCAGGACAGGCCATGGAGAACTGGGAGCCTTGTTATGCTGATGGGCGGGATGTAAATTGCCAACAACCACTCGGGAGAAGTGTATGGTGTTTCCTGAAACATCTGAAAAACAAAGCAACAGAGCCTAGGGCACTGCCACTTATGGTCCTATAGCTTAGGGAAATTAAAATCAAAAAGACACAGCCACCCCAAAGTTTGGGACGTCTCTGTTTACAAGAACCTCGTTTACAGTACAAGTTCAACATCGCAGAAAGTGAAAAATGGATAAAGAAGTTGTGGTATTTACTTACAAAGCAATATCACTCAGCAATGAAATCTATGTCATCAGGCCCTTAGCATCACAATGAGTGGATTCAGGTATGATGATTCTAACTGAAATAAGTCACACAGAAAAAGAAACATCATAAGATATCAGTAATACACGGAATGGAAACTTGGCTACACAGGAACTGAATTACAGAACAGAACAGGGTCTCAAATTTAGAAAACCAACTTATGCTTGCTTAAGGGTAAAGGTGAGTTGGGGTGCTGCATAAAACCAGAGATTGAAATGAGCACAGATAAAGTTCCTTAAGTCAAATATGGAATAGACAAGAGCTACTCCTTGCTCAACGAAATGGACTCAACACCGCATATTAAACGCCTAAGAATGTACCTGACTAGTAAGTATCGTAAAACCTATGGATTGCTATGTCTCCGAAAGAGAATCAAGCATGTGTACAGGGGCATAAACGCAGCAGTGATAGGATTGGAGAGGTTCGGTGAGCAAATGAAGACCCTTTGAAGTCATATTGCATGGTACCCATTCCACGGGTTTCAACTACCCAGGTTTAAGGTATTCTTCCTTCAGCTAAAACATGCATGTGGAACCTAGAGTATGATCAACCATGTGATCGGGAGCCGTGTTCAAATATGTCTCAGTTTTCCTCCCCTGGTACTCCGGTGCAACATTCCAGACGCTTTACTAACACTCTCCCCACTTGGAGAGTCAGTCCCTTTAACCTCCTGTTTGTCCCAGTTTGCAATTTCTGCGGAAGATGAACAGGAATAGCGAGAACCAATGAGAGGCTAGCTGGAGGTGTCTGGACGGGCAAATTTAACTCTCATTTCCCACCAGGAAGAGGAATTAACCAAAGGCTCAGCGTGCCGGGCCGGAACCAGATTAGGGCCTGAAGCCATCCTGCGGTGTTGCGGCCAGGTCACAAGAAAGCGAGTTGAAGAAAGGAGCTCAGGGGCACTGTAATTCACAAACCTGCAGAGTTATAAATGACAGCTATCGTCCAAAAATAGACTGAAGTAAGGCTGCCAAGAGGACTTGAAAGCGGGGCAGAATTGCAGGAAACCGATTTCAGGAGGTAGACTGGAATTGCATTGAAAGCATAGGAAAAGAGGCAGAACGTCCACAATGATGCACTTGGCCAAAAAGGGCGTATGCGTTTTTTCCTGAATATATTCAGGAAAAAACGCATACGCCCTTTTTGGCCAACCAAGCAAGCTTGCAAAGGAAATCTGCACTACAATGAAGTCTCACTTCCCCCCGGTCAAAAGGGCCATCTGAAAAAAGTGTAAAATCCAGAAAGGCAGGACAGGCCATGGAGAACTGGGAGCCTTGTTATGCTGATGGGCGGGATGTAAATTGCCAACAACCACTCGGGAGAAGTGTATGGTGTTTCCTGAAACATCTAAAAAACAAAGCAACAGAACCTAGGGCACTTCCACTTATGGTCCTATAGCTTAGGGAAATTAAAATCAAAAAGACACAGCCACCCCAAAGTTTGGAACGGCTCTGTTTACAAGAACCTCGTTTACAGTACAAGTTCAACATCGCAGAAAGTGAAAAATGGATAAAGAAGTTGTGGTATTTACTTACAAAGCAATATCACTCAGCAATGAAATCTGTGTCATCAGGCCCTTAGCAGCACAATGAGTGGATTCAGGTATGATGATTCTAACAGAAGTAAGTCACACAGAAAAAGAAACATCATAAGATATCAGTAATACACGGAATGTAAACTTGGCTACACAGGAACTGAATTACAGAACAGAACAGGGTCCCAAATTTAGAAAATCAACTTATGCTTGCTTAAGGGTAAAGGTGAGTTGGGGTGCTGCATAAAACCAGAGATTGAAATGAGCACAGATAAAGTTCCTTAAGTCAAATATGGAATAGACAAGAGCTACTCCTTGCTCAACGAAATGGACTCAACACCGCATATTAAATGCCTAAGAATGTACCTGACTAGTAAGTATCTTAAAAACCTATGGATTGCTATGTCTCCGAAAGAGAATCAAGCATGTGTACAGGGGCATAAACGCAGCAGTGATAGGATTGGAGAGGTTCGGTGAGCAAATGAAAACCCTTTGAAGTCATATTGCATGGTACCCATTACACGGGTCTTAACTCTCCAGGTTTAAGGTATTCTTCCTTCAACTAAAACATGCATGTGGAACCCAAGTATGATCAACCATGTGAACGGGAGACGTGTTCAAATATGTCTCAGTTTTCCTCCCCTGGTACTCGGGTGCAACATTCCAGACGCTTTACTAACACTCTCCCCACTTGGAGAGTCAGCGCCTTTAACCTCCTGTTTGGCCCAGTTTGCAATTTCTGCGGAAGATGAACAGGAATAGCGAGAACCAATGAGAGACTAGCTGGAGGTGTCTGGACGGGCAAATTTAACTCTCATTTCCCACCAGGAAGAGGAAATAACCAAAGGCTCAGCGTGCCGTGCCGGAACCAGATTAGGGCCTGAAGCCATCCTGCGGTGTTGCGGCCAGGTCACAAGAAAGCAAGTTGAAGAAAGGAGCTCAGGGGCACTGTAATGCACAAACCTGCAGAGTTATAAATGACAGCTATCGTCCAAAAATAGACTGAAGTAAGGCTGCCAAGAGGACTTGAAAGCGGGGAAGAATTGCAGGAAACCGATTTCAGGAGGTAGACTGGAATTGCATTGAAAGCATAGGAAAAGAGGCAGAACGTCCACAATGATGCACTTGGCCAAAAAGGGCGTATGCGTTTTTTCCTGAATATATTCAGGAAAAAACGCATACGCCCTTTTTGGCCAACCAAGCAAGCTTGCAAAGGAAATCTGCACTACAATGAAGTCTCACTTCCCCCCGGTCAAAAGGACCATCTGAAAAAAGTGTAAAATCCAGAAAGGCAGGACAGGCCATGGAGAACTGGGAGCCTTGTTATGCTGATGGGCGGGATGTAAATTGCCAACAACCACTCGGGAGAAGTGTATGGTGTTTCCTGAAACATCTAAAAAACAAAGCAACAGAACCTAGGGCACTTCCACTTATGGTCCTATAGCTTAGGGAAATTAAAATCAAAAAGACACAGCCACCCCAAAGTTTGGAACGGCTCTGTTTACAAGAACCTCGTTTACAGTACAAGTTCAACATCGCAGAAAGTGAAAAATGGATACAGAAGTTGTGGTATTTACTTACAAAGCAATATCACTCAGCAATGAAATCTGTGTCATCAGGCCCTTAGCAGCACAATGAGTGGATTCAGGTATGATGATTCTAACTGAAATAAGTCACACAGAAAAAGAAACATCATAAGATATCAGTAATACACGGAATGGAAACTTCGCTACACAGGAACTGAATTACAGAACAGAACAGGGTCTCAAATTTAGAAAACCAACTTATTCTTGCTTAAGGGTAAAGGTGAGTTGGGGTGCTGCATAAAACCAGAGATTGAAATGAGCACAGATAAAGTTCCTTAAGCCAAATATGGAATAGACAAGAGCTACTCCTTGCTCAAGGAAATGGACTCAACACCCCATATTAAACGCCTAAGAATGTACCTGACTAGTAAGTATCTTAAAACCTATGGATTGCTATGTCTCCAAAAGAGAATCAAGCATGTGTACAGGGGCATAAATGCAGCAGTGATAGGATTGGAGAGGTTCGGTGAGCAAATGAAGACCCTTTGAAGTCATATTGCATGGTACCCATTCCACGGGTTTCAACTACCCAGGTTTAAGGTATTCTTCCTTCAGCTAAAACATGCATGTGGAACCTAGAGTATGATCAACCATGTGATCGGGAGACGTGTTCAAATATGTCTCAGTTTTCCTCCCCTGGTACTCGGGTGCAACATTCCAGACGCTTTACTAACACTCTCCCCACTTGGAGAGTCAGTCCCTTTAACCTCCTGTTTGGCCCAGTTTGCAATTTCTGCGGAAGATGAACAGGAATAGCGAGAACCAATGAGAGGCTAGCTGGAGGTGTCTGGACGGGCAAATTTAACTCTCATTTCCCACCAGGAAGAGGAATTAACCAAAGGCTCATCGTGCCGGGCCGGAACCAGATTAGGGCCTGAAGCCATCCTGCGGTGTTGCGGCCAGGTCACAAGAAATCGAGTTGAAGAAAGGAGCTCAGGGGCACTGTAATTCACAAACCTGCAGAGTTATAAATGACAGCTATCGTCCAAAAATAGACTGAAGTAAGGCTGCCAAGAGGACTTGAAAGCGGGGCAGAATTGCAGGAAACCAATTTCAGAAGGTAGACTGGAATTGCATTGAAAGCATAGGAAAAGAGGCAGAACGTCCACAATGATGCACTTGGCCAAAAAGGGCGTATGCGTTTTTTCCTGAATATATTCAGGAAAAAACGCATACGCCCTTTTTGGCCAACCAAGCAAGCTTGCAAAGGAAATCTGCACTACAATGAAGTCTCACTTCCCCCCGGTCAAAAGGGCCATCTGAAAAAAGTGTAAAATCCAGAAAGGCAACAGGCCATTGAGAACTGGGAGCCTTGTTATGCTGATGGGCGGGATGTAAATTGCCAACAGACACTTGGGAGAAGTGTATGGTGTTTCCTGAAACATCTAAAAAACAAAGCAACAGAGCCTAGGGCACTTCCACTTATGGTCCTATAGCTTAGGGAAATTAAAATCAAAAAGACACAGCCACCCCAAAGTTTGGAACGGCTCTGTTTACAAGAACCTCGTTTACAGTACAAGTTCAACATCGCAGAAAGTGAAAAATGGATAAAGAAGTTGTGGTATTCACTTACAAAGCAATATCACTCAGCAATGAAATCTATGTCATCAGGCCCTTAGCAGCACAATGAGTGGATTCAGGTATGATGATTCTAACTGAAATAAGTCACACAGAAAAAGAAACATCATAAGATATCAGTAATACACGGAATGTAAACTTGGCTACACAGGAACTGAATTACAGAACAGAACAGGGTCTCAAATTTAGAAAACCAACTTATGCTTGCTTAAGGGTAAAGGTGAGTTGGGGTGCTGCATAAAACCAGAGATTGAAATGAGCACAGATAAAGTTCCTTAAGTCAAATATGGAATAGACAAGAGCTACTCCTTGCTCAACGAAATGGACTCAACACCGCATATTAAACGCCTAAGAATGTACCTGACTAGTAAGTAACTTAAAACCTATGGATTGCTATGTCTCCAAAAGAGAATCAAGCATGTGTACAGGGGCATAAACGCAGCAGTGATAGGATTGGAGAGGTTCGGTGAGCAAATGAAGACCCTTTGAAGTCATATTGCATGGTACCCATTACACGGGTCTCAACTCTCCAGGTTTAAGGTATTCTTCCTTCAGCTAAAACATGCATGTGGAACCCAAGTATGATCAACCATGTGAACGGGAGACGTGTTCAAATATGTCTCAGTTTTCCCCCCCTGGTACTCGGGTGCAACATTCCAGACGCTTTACTAACACTCTCCCCACTTGGAGAGTCAGCGCCTTTAACCTCCTGTTTGGCCCAGTTTGCAATTTCTGCGGAAGATGAACAGGAATAGCGAGAACCAATGAGAGACTAGCTGGAGGTGTCTGGACGGGCAAATTTAACTCTCATTTCCCACCAGGAAGAGGAAATAACCAAAGGCTCAGCGTGCCGTGCCGGAACCAGATTAGGGCCTGAAGCCATCCTGCGGTGTTGCGGCCAGGTCACAAGAAAGCAAGTTGAAGAAAGGAGCTCAGGGGCACTGTAATTCACAAACCTGCAGAGTTATAAATGACAGCTATCGTCCAAAAATAGACTGAAGTAAGGCTGCCAAGAGGACTTGAAAGCGGGGCAGAATTGCAGGAAACCGATTTCAGGAGGTAGACTGGAATTGCATTGAAAGCATAGGAAAAGAGGCAGAACGTCCACAATGATGCACTTGGCCAAAAAGGGCGTATGCGTTTTTTCCTGAATATATTCAGGAAAAAACGCATACGCCCTTTTTGGCCAACCAAGCAAGCTTGCAAAGGAAATCTGCACTACAATGAAGTCTCACTTCCCCCCGGTCAAAAGGGCCATCTGAAAAAAGTGTAAAATCCAGAAAGGCAGGACAGGCCATGGAGAACTGGGAGCCTTGTTATGCTGATGGGCGGGATGTAAATTGCCAACAACCACTCGGGAGAAGTGTATGGTGTTTCCTGAAACATCTAAAAAACAAAGCAACAGAACCTAGGGCACTTCCACTTATAGTCCTATAGCTTAGGGAAATTAAAATCAAAAAGACACAGCCACCCCAAAGTTTGGAACGGCTCTGTTTACAAGAACCTTGTTTACAGTACAAGTTCAACATCGCAGAAAGTGAAAAATGTATAAAGAAGTAGTGGTATTTACTTACAAAGCAATATCACTCAGCAATGAAATCTGTGTCATCAGGCCCTTAGCAGCACAATGAGTGGATTCAGGTATGATGATTCTAACTGAAATAAGTCACACAGAAAAAGAAACATCATAAGATATCAGTAATACACGGAATGGAAACTTGGCTACACAGGAACTGAATTACAGAACAGAACAGGGTCTCAAATTTAGAAAACCTACTTATGCTTGCTTAAGGGTAAAGGTGAGTTGGGGTGCTGCATAAAACCAGAGATTGAAATGAGCACAGATAAAGTTCCTTAAGCCAAATATGGAATAGACAAGAGCTACTCCTTGCTCAACAAAATGGACTCAACACCCCATATTAAATGCCTAAGAATGTACCTGACTAGTAAGTATCTTAAAACCTATGGATTGCTATGTCTCCAAAAGAGAATCAAGCATGTGTACAGGGGCATAAACGCAGCAGTGATAGGATTGGAGAGGTTCGGTGAGCAAATGAAGACCCTTTGAAGTCATATTGCATGGTACCCATTCCACGGGTTTCAACTACCCAGGTTTAAGGTATTCTTCCTTCAGCTAAAACATGCATGTGGAACCTAGAGTATGATCAACCATGTGATCGGGAGACGTGTTCAAATATGTCTCAGTTTTCCTCCCCTGGTACTCGGGTGCAACATTCCAGACGCTTTACTAACACTCTCCCCACTTGGAGAGTCAGTCCCTTTAACCTCCTGTTTGGCCCAGTTTGCAATTTCTGCGGAAGATGAACAGGAATAGCGAGAACCAATGAGAGGCTAGCTGGAGGTGTCTGGACGGGCAAATTTAACTCTCATTTCCCACCAGGAAGAGGAATTAACCAAAGGCTCAGCGTGCCGGGCCGGAACCAGATTAGGGCCTGAAGCCATCCTGCGGTGTTGCGGCCAGGTCACAAGAAATCGAGTTGAAGAAAGGAGCTCAGGGGCACTGTAATTCACAAACCTGCAGAGTTATAAATGACAGCTATCGTCCAAAAATAGACTGAAGTAAGGCTGCCAAGAGGACTTGAAAGCGGGGCAGAATTGCAGGAAACCAATTTCAGAAGGTAGACTGGAATTGCATTGAAAGCATAGGAAAAGAGGCAGAACGTCCACAATGATGCACTTGGCCAAAAAGGGCGTATGCGTTTTTTCCTGAATATATTCAGGAAAAAACGCATACGCCCTTTTTGGCCAACCAAGCAAGCTTGCAAAGGAAATCTGCACTACAATGAAGTCTCACTTCCCCCCGGTCAGAAGGGCCATCTGAAAAAAGTGTAAAATCTAGAAAGGCAACAGGCCATTGAGAACTGGGAGCCTTGTTATGCTGATGGGCGGGATGTAAATTGCCAAAAGACACTTGGGAGAAGTGTATGGTGTTTCCTGAAACATCTAAAAAACAAAGCAACAGAGCCTAGGGCACTTCCACTTATGGTCCTATAGCTTAGGGAAATTAAAATCAAAAAGACACAGCCACCCCAAAGTTTGGAATGGCTCTGTTTACAAGAACCTCGTTTACAGTACAAGTTCAACATCGCAGAAAGTGAAAAATGGATAAAGAAGTTGTGGTATTCACTTACAAAGCAATATCACTCAGCAATGAAATCTATGTCATCAGGCCCTTAGCAGCACAATGAGTGGATTCAGGTATGATGATTCTAACTGAAATAAGTCACACAGAAAAAGAAACATCATAAGATATCAGTAATACACGGAATGGAAACTTGGCTACACAGGAACTGAATTACAGAACAGAACAGGGTCTCAAATTTAGAAAAACAACTTATGCTTGCTTAAGGGTAAAGGTGAGTTGGGGTGCTGCATAAAACCAGAGATTGAAATGAGCACAGATAAAGTTCCTTAAGCCAAATATGGAATAGACAAGAGCTACTCCTTGCTCAACGAAATGGACTCAACACCGCATATTAAACGCCTAAGAATGTACCTGACTTGTAAGTATCTTAAAACCTATGGATTGCTATGTCTCCGAAAGAGAATCAAGCATGTGTACAGGGGCATAAACGCAGCAGTGATAGGATTGGAGAGGTTCGGTGAGCAAATGAAGACCCTTTGAAGTCATATTGCATGGTACCCATTCCACGGGTTTCAACTACCCAGGTTTAAGGTATTCTTCCTTCAGCTAAAACATGCATGTGGAACCTAGAGTATGATCAACCATGTGATCGGGAGACGTGTTCAAATATGTCTCAGTTTTCCTACCCTGGTACTCGGATGCAACATTCCAGACGCTTTACTAACACTCTCCCCACTTGGAGAGTCAGTCCCTTTAACCTCCTGTTTGGCCCAGTTTGCAATTTCTGCGGAAGATGAACAGGAATAGCGAGAACCAATGAGAGGCTAGCTGGAGGTGTCTGGACGGGCAAATTTAACTCTCATTTCCCACCAGGAAGAGGAATTAACCAAAGGCTCAGCGTGCCGGGCCGGAACCAGATTAGGGCCTGAAGCCATCCTGCGGTGTTGCGGCCAGGTCACAAGAAAGCGAGTTGAACAAAGGAGCTCAGGGGCACTGTAATTCACAAACCTGCAGAGTTATAAATGACAGCTATCGTCCAAAAATACACTGAAGTAAGGCTGCCAAGAGGACTTGAAAGCGGGGCAGAATTGCAGGAAACCAATTTTAGAAGGTAGACTGGAATTGCATTGAAAGCATAGGAAAAGAGGCAGAACGTCCACAATGATGCACTTGGCCAAAAAGGGCGTATGCGTTTTTTCCTGAATATATTCAGGAAAAAACGCATACGCCCTTTTTGGCCAACCAAGCAAGCTTGCAAAGGAAATCTGCACTACAATGAAGTCTCACTTCCCCCCGGTCAAAAGGGCCATCTGAAAAAAGTGTAAAATCCAGAAAGGCAGGACAGGCCATTGAGAACTGGGAGCCTTGTTATGCTGATGGGCGGGATGTAAATTGCCAACAGACACTTGGGAGAAGTGTATGGTGTTTCCTGAAACATCTAAAAAACAAAGCAACAGAGCCTAGGGCACTTCCACTTATGGTCCTATAGCTTAGGGAAATTAAAATCAAAAAGACACAGCCACCCCAAAGTTTGGAACGGCTCTGTTTACAAGAACCTCGTTTACAGTACAAGTTCAACATCGCAGAAAGTGAAAAATGGATAAAGAAGTTGTGGTATTCACTTACAAAGCAATATCACTCAGCAATGAAATCTATGTCATCAGGCCCTTAGCAGCACAATGAGTGGATTCAGGTATGATGATTCTAACTGAAATAAGTCACACAGAAAAAGAAACATCATAAGATATCAGTAATACACGGAATGTAAACTTGGCTACACAGGAACTGAATTACAGAACAGAACAGGGTCTCAAATTTAGAAAACCAACTTATGCTTGCTTAAGGGTAAAGGTGAGTTGGGGTGCTGCATAAAACCAGAGATTGAAATGAGCACAGATAAAGTTCCTTAAGCCAAATATGGAATAGACAAGAGCTACTCCTTGCTCAACGAAATGGACTCAACACCCCATATTAAACGCCTAAGAATGTACCTGACTTGTAAGTATCTTAAAACCTATGGATTGCTATGTCTCCGAAAGAGAATCAAGCATGTGTACAGGGGCATAAACGCAGCAGTGATAGGATTGGAGAGGTTCGGTGAGCAAATGAAGACCCTTTGAAGTCATATTGCATGGTACCCATTCCACGGGTTTCAACTACCCAGGTTTAAGGTATTCTTCCTTCAGCTAAAACATGCATGTGGAACCTAGAGTATGATCAACCATGTGATCGGGAGACATGTTCAAATATGTCTCAATTTTCCTCCCCTGGTACTCGGGTGCAACATTCCAGACGTTTTACTAACACTCTCCCCACTTGGAGAGTCAGTCCCTTTAACCTCCTGTTTGGCCCAGTTTGCAATTTCTGCGGAAGATGAACAGGAATAGCGAGAACCAATGAGAGGCTAGCTGGAGGTGTCTGGACGGGCAAATTTAACTCTCATTTCCCACCAGGAAGAGGAATTAACCAAAGGCTCAGCGTGCCGGGCCGGAACCAGATTAGGGCCTGAAGCCATCCTGCGGTGTTGCGGCCAGGTCACAAGAAAGCGAGTTGAAGAAAGGAGCTCAGGGGCACTGTAATTCACAAACCTGCAGAGTTATAAATGACAGCTATCGTCCAAAAATAGACTGAAGGAAGGCTGCCAAGAGGACTTGAAAGCGGGGCAGAATTGCAGGAAACCGATTTCAGGAGGTAGACTGGAATTGCATTGAAAGCATAGGAAAAGAGGCAGAACGTCCACAATGATGCACTTGGCCAAAAAGGGCGTATGCGTTTTTTCCTGAATATATTCAGGAAAAAACGCATACGCCCTTTTTGGCCAACCAAGCAAGTTTGCAAAGGAAATCTGCACTACAATGAAGTCTCACTTCCCCCCGGTCAAAAGGGCCATCTGAAAAAAGTGTAAAATCCAGAAAGGCAACAGGCCATTGAGAACTGGGAGCCTTGTTATGCTGATGGGCGGGATGTAAATTGCCAACAGACACTTGGGAGAAGTGTATGGTGTTTCCTGAAACATCTAAAAAACAAAGCAACAGAGCCTAGGGCACTTCCACTTATGGTCCTATAGCTTAGGGAAATTAAAATCAAAAAGACACAGCCACCCCAAAGTTTGGAACGGCTCTGTTTACAAGAACCTCGTTTACAGTACAAGTTCAACATCGCAGAAAGTGAAAAATGGATAAAGAAGTTGTGGTATTCACTTACAAAGCAATATCACTCAGCAATGAAATCTATGTCATCAGGCCCTTAGCAGCACAATGAGTGGATTCAGGTATGATGATTCTAACTGAAATAAGTCACACAGAAAAAGAAACATCATAAGATATCAGTAATACACGGAATGGAAACTTGGCTACACAGGAACTGAATTACAGAACAGAACAGGGTCTCAAATTTAGAAAAACAACTTATGCTTGCTTAAGGGTAAAGGTGAGTTGGGGTGCTGCATAAAACCAGAGATTGAAATGAGCACAGATAAAGTTCCTTAAGCCAAATATGGAATAGACAAGAGCTACTCCTTGCTCAACGAAATGGACTCAACACCGCATATTAAACGCCTAAGAATGTACCTGACTTGTAAGTATCTTAAAACCTATGGATTGCTATGTCTCCGAAAGAGAATCAAGCATGTGTACAGGGGCATAAACGCAGCAGTGATAGGATTGGAGAGGTTCGGTGAGCAAATGAAGACCCTTTGAAGTCATATTGCATGGTACCCATTCCACGGGTTTCAACTACCCAGGTTTAAGTTATTCTTCCTTCAGCTAAAACATGCATGTGGAACCCAAGTATGATCAACCATGTGAACGGGAGACGTGTTCAAATATGTCTCAGTTTTCCTCCCCTGGTACTCGGATGCAACATTCCAGACGCTTTACTAACACTCTCCCCACTTGGAGAGTCAGCGCCTTTAACCTCCTGTTTGGCCCAGTTTGCAATTTCTGCGGAAGATGAACAGGAATAGCGAGAACCAATGAGAGGCTAGCTGGAGGTGTCTGGATGGGCAAATTTAACTCTCATTTCCCACCAGGAAGAGGAATTAACCAAAGGCTCAGCGTGCCGGGCCGGAACCAGATTAGGGCCTGAAGCCATCCTGCGGTGTTGCGGCCAGGTCACAAGAAAGCGAGTTGAAGAAAGGAGCTCAGGGGCACTGTAATTCACAAACCTGCAGAGTTATAAATGACAGCTATCGTCCAAAAATAGACTGAAGGAAGGCTGCCAAGAGGACTTGAAAGCGGGGCAGAATTGCAGGAAACCAATTTCAGAAGGTAGACTGGAATTGCATTGAAAGCATAGGAAAAGAGGCAGAACGTCCACAATGATGCACTTGGCCAAAAAGGGCGTATGCGTTTTTTCCTGAATATATTCAGGAAAAAACGCATACGCCCTTTTTGGCCAACCAAGCAAGTTTGCAAAGGAAATCTGCACTACAATGAAGTCTCACTTCCCCCCGGTCAAAAGGGCCATCTGAAAAAAGTGTAAAATCCAGAAAGGCAACAGGCCATTGAGAACTGGGAGCCTTGTTATGCTGATGGGCGGGATGTAAATTGCCAACAGACACTTGGGAGAAGTGTATGGTGTTTCCTGAAACATCTAAAAAACAAAGCAACAGAGCCTAGGGCACTTCCACTTATGGTCCTATAGCTTAGGGAAATTAAAATCAAAAAGACACAGCCACCCCAAAGTTTGGAACGGCTCTGTTTACAAGAACCTCGTTTACAGTACAAGTTCAACATCGCAGAAAGTGAAAAATGGATAAAGAAGTTGTGGTATTCACTTACAAAGCAATATCACTCAGCAATGAAATCTATGTCATCAGGCCCTTAGCAGCACAATGAGTGGATTCAGGTATGATGATTCTAACTGAAATAAGTCACACAGAAAAAGAAACATCATAAGATATCAGTAATACACGGAATGGAAACTTGGCTACACAGGAACTGAATTACAGAACAGAACAGGGTCTCAAATTTAGAAAAACAACTTATGCTTGCTTAAGGGTAAAGGTGAGTTGGGGTGCTGCATAAAACCAGAGATTGAAATGAGCACAGATAAAGTTCCTTAAGCCAAATATGGAATAGACAAGAGCTACTCCTTGCTCAACGAAATGGACTCAACACCGCATATTAAACGCCTAAGAATGTACCTGACTTGTAAGTATCTTAAAACCTATGGATTGCTATGTCTCCGAAAGAGAATCAAGCATGTGTACAGGGGCATAAACGCAGCAGTGATAGGATTGGAGAGGTTCGGTGAGCAAATGAAGACCCTTTGAAGTCATATTGCATGGTACCCATTCCACGGGTTTCAACTACCCAGGTTTAAGGTATTCTTCCTTCAGCTAAAACATGCATGTGGAACCTAGAGTATGATCAACCATGTGATCGGGAGACGTGTTCAAATATGTCTCAGTTTTCCTCCCCTGGTACTCGGGTGCAACATTCCAGACGCTTTACTAACACTCTCCCCACTTGGAGAGTCAGTCCCTTTAACCTCCTGTTTGGCCCAGTTTGCAATTTCTGCGGAAGATGAACAGGAATAGCGAGAACCAATGAGAGGCTAGCTGGAGGTGTCTGGACGGGCAAATTTAACTCTCATTTCCCACCAGGAAGAGGAATTAACCAAAGGCTCAGCATGCCGGGCCGGAACCAGATTAGGGCCTGAAGCCATCCTGCGGTGTTGCGGCCAGCTCACAAGAAAGCAAGTTGAAGAAAGGAGCTCAGGGGCACTGTAATTCACAAACCTGCAGAGTTATAAATGACAGCTATCGTCCAAAAATAGACTGAAGTAAGGCTGCCAAGAGGACTTGAAAGCGGGGCAGAATTGCAGGAAACCGATTTCAGGAGGTAGACTGGAATTGCATTGAAAGCATAGGAAAAGAGGCAGAACGTCCACAATGATGCACTTGGCCAAAAAGGGCGTATGCGTTTTTTCCTGAATATATTCAGGAAAAAACGCATACGCCCTTTTTGGCCAACCAAGCAAGCTTGCAAAGGAAATCTGCACTACAATGAAGTCTCACTTCCCCCCGGTCAAAAGGGCCATCTGAAAAAAGTGTAAAATCCAGAAAGGCAGGACAGGCCATGGAGAACTGGGAGCCTTGTTATGCTGATGGGCGGGATGTAAATTGCCAACAACCCCTCGGGAGAAGTGTATGGTGTTTCCTGAAACATCTAAAAAACAAAGCAACAGAACCTAGGGCACTTCCACTTATGGTCCTATAGCTTAGGGAAATTAAAATCAAAAAGACACAGCCACGCCAAAGTTTGGAACGGCTCTGTTTACAAGAACCTCGTTTACAGTACAAGTTCAACATCGCAGAAAGTGAAAAATGGATAAAGAAGTTGTGGTATTTACTTACAAAGCAATATCACTCAGCAATGAAATCTGTGTCATCAGGCCCTGAGCAGCACAATGAGTGGATTCAGGTATGATGATTCTAACTGAAATAAGTCACACAGAAAAAGAAACATCATAAGATATCAGTAATACACGGAATGTAAACTTGGCTACACAGGAACTGAATTACAGAACAGAACAGGGTCTCAAATTTAGAAAAACAACTTATGCTTGCTTAAGGGTAAAGGTGAGTTGGGGTGCTGCATAAAACCAGAGATTGAAATGAGCACAGATAAAGTTCCTTAAGCCAAATATGGAATAGACAAGAGCTACTCCTTGCTCAACGAAATGGACTCAACACCCCATATTAAACGCCTAAGAATGTACCTGACTAGTAAGTATCTTAAAACCTATGGATTGCTATGTCTCCGAAAGAGAATCAAGCATGTGTACAGGGGCATAAACGCAGCAGTGATAGGATTGGAGAGGTTCGGTGAGCAAATGAAGACCCTTTGAAGTCATATTGCATGGTACCCATTCCACGGGTTTCAACTACCCAGGTTTAAGGTATTCTTCCTTCAGCTAAAACATGCATGTGGAACCTAGAGTATGATCAACCATGTGATCGGGAGACGTGTTCAAATATGTCTCAGTTTTCCTCCCCTGGTACTCGGGTGCAACATTCCCGACGCTTTACTAACACTCTCCCCACTTGGAGAGTCAGTCCCTTTAACCTCCTGTTTGGCCCAGTTTGCAATTTCTGCGGAAGAAGAACAGGAATAGCGAGAACCAATGAGAGGCTAGCTGGAGGTGTCTGGACGGGCAAATTTAACTCTCATTTCCCACCAGGAAGAGGAATTAACCAAAGGCTCAGCGTGCCGGGCCGGAACCAGATTAGGGCCTGAAGCCATCCTGCGGTGTTGCGGCCAGGTCACAAGAAAGCGAGTTGAAGAAAGGAGCTCAGGGGCACTGTAATTCACAAACCTGCAGAGTTATAAATGACAGCTATCGTCCAAAAATAGACTGAAGTAAGGCTGCCAAGAGGACTTGAAAGCGGGGCAGAATTGCAGGAAACCGATTTCAGGAGGTAGACTGGAATTGCATTGAAAGCATAGGAAAAGAGGCAGAACGTCCACAATGATGCACTTGGCCAAAAAGGGCGTATGCGTTTTTTCCTGAATATATTCAGGAAAAAACGCATACGCCCTTTTTGGCCAACCAAGCAAGCTTGCAAAGGAAATCTGCACTACAATGAAGTCTCACTTGCCCCCGGTCAAAAGGGCCATCTGAAAAAAGTGTAAAATCCAGAAAGGCAGGACAGGCCATGGAGGACTGGGAGCCTTGTTATGCTGATGGGCGGGATGTAAATTGCCAACAGACACTCGGGAGAAGTGTATGGTGTTTCCTGAAACATCTAAAAAACAAAGCAACAGAGCCTAGGGCACTGCCACTTATGGTCCTATAGCTTAGGGAAATTAAAATCAAAAAGACACAGCCACCCCAAAGTTTGGGACGCCTCTGTTTACAAGAACCTCGTTTACAGTACAAGTTCAACATCGCAGAAAGTGAAAAATGGATAAAGAAGTTGTGGTATTTACTTACAAAGCAATATCACTCAGCAATATAATCTATGTCATCAGGCCCTTAGCATCACAATGAGTGGATTCAGGTATGATGATTCTAACTGAAATAAGTCACACAGAAAAAGAAACATCATAAGATATCAGTAATACACGGAATGGAAACTTGGCTACACAGGAACTGAATTACAGAACAGAACAGGGTCTCAAATTTAGAAAAACAACTTATGCTTGCTTAAGGGTAAAGGTGAGTTGGGGTGCTGCATAAAACCAGAGATTGAAATGAGCACAGATAAAGTTCCTTAAGCCAAATATGGAATAGACAAGAGCTACTCCTTGCTCAACGAAATGGACTCAACACCGCATATTAAACGCCTAAGAATGTACCTGACTAGTAAGTATCTTAAAACCTATGGATTGCTATGTCTCCGAAAGAGAATCAAGCATGTGTACAGGGGCATAAACGCAGCAGTGATAGGATTGGAGAGGTTCGGTGAGCAAATGAAGACCCTTTGAAGTCATATTGCATGGTACCCATTACACGGGTCTCAACTCTCCAGGTTTAAGGTATTCTTCCTTCAGCTAAAACATGCATGTGGAACCCAAGTATGATCAACCATGTGAACGGGAGACGTGTTCAAATATGTCTCAGTTTTCCTCCCCTGGTACACGGGTGCAACATTCCAGACGCTTTACTAACACTCTCCCCACTTGGAGAGTCAGCGCCTTTAACCTCCTGTTTGGCCCAGTTTGCAATTTCTGCGGAAGATGAACAGGAATAGCGAGAACCAATGAGACGCTAGCTGAAGGTGTCTGGACGGGCAAATTTAACTCTCATTTCCCACCAGGAAGAGGAAATAACCAAAGGCTCAGCGTGCCGTGCCGGAACCAGATTAGGGCCTGAAGCCATCCTGCGGTGTTGCGGCCAGCTCACAAGAAAGCAAGTTGAAGAAAGGAGCTCAGGGGCACTGTAATTCACAAACCTGCAGAGTTATAAATGACAGCTATCGTCCAAAAATAGACTGAAGTAAGGCTGCCAAGAGGACTTGAAAGCGGGGCAGAATTGCAGGAAACCGATTTCAGGAGGTAGACTGGAATTGCATTGAAAGCATAGGAAAAGAGGCAGAACGTCCACAATGATGCACTTGGCCAAAAAGGGCGTATGCGTTTTTTCCTGAATATATTCAGGAAAAAACGCATACGCCCTTTTTGGCCAACCAAGCAAGCTTGCAAAGGAAATCTGCACTACAATGATGTCTCACTTCCCCCCGGTCAAAAGGGCCATCTGAAAAAAGTGTAAAATCCAGAAAGGCAGGACAGGCCATGGAGAACTGGGAGCCTTGTTATGCTGATGGGCGGGATGTAAATTGCCAACAACCCCTCGGGAGAAGTGTATGGTGTTTCCTGAAACATCTAAAAAACAAAGCAACAGAACCTAGGGCACTTCCACTTATGGTCCTATAGCTTAGGGAAATTAAAATCAAAAAGACACAGCCACCCCAAAGTTTGGAATGGCTCTGTTTACAAGAACCTCGTTTACAGTACAAGTTCAACATCGCAGAAAGTGAAAAATGGATAAAGAAGTTGTGGTATTCACTTACAAAGCAATATCACTCAGCAATGAAATCTGTGTCATCAGGCCCTTAGCAGCACAATGAGTGGATTCAGGTATGATGATTCTAACTGAAATAAGTCACACAGAAAAAGAAACATCATAAGATATCAGTAATACACGGAATGTAAACTTGGCTACACAGGAACTGAATTACAGAACAGAACAGGGTCTCAAATTTAGAAAAACAACTTATGCTTGCTTAAGGGTAAAGGTGAGTTGGGGTGCTGCATAAAACCAGAGATTGAAATGAGCACAGATAAAGTTCCTTAAGCCAAATATGGAATAGACAAGAGCTACTCCTTGCTCAAAGAAATGGACTCAACACCCCATATTAAACGCCTAAGAATGTACCTGACTAGTAAGTATCTTAAAACCTATGGATTGCTATGTCTCCGAAAGAGAATCAAGCATGTGTACAGGGGCATAAACGCAGCAGTGATAGGATTGGAGAGGTTCGGTGAGCAAATGAAGACCCTTTGAAGTCATATTGCATGGTACCCATTCCACGGGTTTCAACTACCCAGGTTTAAGGTATTCTTCCTTCAGCTAAAACATGCATGTGGAACCTAGAGTATGATCAACCATGTGATCGGGAGACGTGTTCAAATATGTCTCAGTTTTCCTCCCCTGGTACTCGGGTGCAACATTCCAGACGCTTTACTAACACTCTCCCCACTTGGAGAGTCAGTCCCTTTAACCCTCTGTTTGGCCCAGTTTGCAATTTCTGCGGAAGAAGAACAGGAATAGCGAGAACCAATGAGAGGCTAGCTGGAGGTGTCTGGACGGGCAAATTTAACTCTCATTTCCCACCAGGAAGAGGAATTAACCAAAGGCTCAGCGTGCCGGGCCGGAACCAGATTAGGGCCTGAAGCCATCCTGCGGTGTTGCGGCCAGGTCACAAGAAATCGAGTTGAAGAAAGGAGCTCAGGGGCACTGTAATTCACAAACCTGCAGAGTTATAAATGACAGCTATTGTCCAAAAATATACTGAAGGAAGGCTGCCAAGAGGACTTGAAAGAGGGGCAGAATTGCAGGAAACCAATTTCAGAAGGTAGACTGGAATTGCATTGAAAGCATAGGAAAAGAGGCAGAACGTCCACAATGATGCACTTGGCCAAAAAGGGCATATGCGTTTTTTCCTGAATATATTCAGGAAAAAACGCATACGCCCTTTTTGGCCAACCAAGCAAGTTTGCAAAGGAAATCTGCACTACAATGAAGTCTCACTTCCCCCCGGTCAAAAGGGCCATCTGAAAAAAGTGTAAAATCCAGAAAGGCAACAGGCGATTGAGAACTGGGAGCCTTGTTATGCTGATGGGCGGGATGTAAATTGCCAACAGACACTTGGGAGAAGTGTATGGTGTTTCCTGAAACATCTAAAAAACAAAGCAACAGAGCCTAGGGCACTTCCACTTATGGTCCTATAGCTTAGGGAAATTAAAATCAAAAAGACACAGCCACCCCAAAGATTGGGACGCCTCTGTTTACAAGAACCTCGTTTACAGTACAAGTTCAACATCGCAGAAAGTGAAAAATGGATAAAGAAGTTGTGGTATTCACTTACAAAGCAATATCACTCAGCAATGAAATCTATGTCATCAGGCCCTTAGCAGCACAATGAGTGGATTCAGGTATGATGATTCTAACTGAAATAAGTCACACAGAAAAAGAAACATCATAAGATATCAGTAATACACGGAATGGAAACTTGGCTACACAGGAACTGAATTACAGAACAGAACAGGGTCTCAAATTTAGAAAAACAACTTATGCTTGCTTAAGGGTAAAGGTGAGTTGGGGTGCTGCATAAAACCAGAGATTGAAATGAGCACAGATAAAGTTCCTTAAGCCAAATATGGAATAGACAAGAGCTACTCCTTGCTCAACGAAATGGACTCAACACCGCATATTAAACGCCTAAGAATGTACCTGACTAGTAAGTATCGTAAAACCTATGGATTGCTATGTCTCCAAAAAGAATCAACCATGTGTACAGGGGCATAAACGCAGCAGTGATAGGATTGGAGACGTTCGGTGAGCAAATGAAGACCCTTTGAAGTCATATTGCATGGTACCCATTACACGGGTCTCAACTCTCCAGGTTTAAGGTATTCTTCCTTCAGCTAAAACATGCATGTGGAACCCAAGTATGATCAACCATGTGAACGGGAGACGTGTTCAAATATGTCTCAGTTTTCCTCCCCTGGTACTCGGGTGCAACATTCCAGACGCTTTACTAACACTCTCCCCACTTGGAGAGTCAGTCCCTTTAACCTCCTGTTTGGCCCAGTTTGCAATTTCTGCGGAAGATGAACAGGAATAGCGAGAACCAATGAGAGGCTAGCTGGAGGTGTCTGGACGGGCAAATTTAACTCTCATTTCCCACCAGGAAGAGGAATTAACCAAAGGCTCAGCATGCCGGGCCGGAACCAGATTAGGGCCTGAAGCCATCCTGCGGTGTTGCGGCCAGATCACAAGAAAGCGAGTTGAAGAAAGGAGCTCAGGGGCACTGCAATTCACAAACCTGCAGAGTTATAAATGACAGCTATCGTCCAAAAATAGACTGAAGTAAGGCTGCCAAGAGGACTTGAAAGCGGGGCAGAATTGCAGGAAACCGATTTCAGGAGGTAGACTGGAATTGCATTGAAAGCATAGGAAAAGAGGCAGAACGTCCACAATGATGCACTTGGCCAAAAAGGGCGTATGCGTTTTTTCCTGAATATATTCAGGAAAAAACGCATACGCCCTTTTTGGCCAACCAAGCAAGCTTGCAAAGGAAATCTGCACTACAATGATGTCTCACTTCCCCCCGGTCAAAAGGGCCATCTGAAAAAAGTGTAAAATCCAGAAAGGCAGGACAGGCCATGGAGAACTGGGAGCCTTGTTATGCTGATGGGCGGGATGTAAATTGCCAACAACCCCTCGGGAGAAGTGTATGGTGTTTCCTGAAACATCTAAAAAACAAAGCAACAGAACCTAGGGCACTTCCACTTATGGTCCTATAGCTTAGGGAAATTAAAATCAAAAAGACACAGCCACCCCAAAGTTTGGAACGGCTCTGTTTACAAGAACCTCGTTTACAGTACAAGTTCAACATCGCAGAAAGTGAAAAATGGATAAAGAAGTTGTGGTATTCACTTACAAAGCAATATCACTCAGCAATGAAATCTGTGTCATCAGGCCCTTAGCAGCACAATGAGTGGATTCAGGTATGATGATTCTAACTGAAATAAGTCACACAGAAAAAGAAACATCATAAGATATCAGTAATACACGGAATGTAAACTTGGCTACACAGGAACTGAATTACAGAACAGAACAGGGTCTCAAATTTAGAAAAACAACTTATGCTTGCTTAAGGGTAAAGGTGAGTTGGGGTGCTGCATAAAACCAGAGATTGAAATGAGCACAGATAAAGTTCCTTAAGCCAAATATGGAATAGACAAGAGCTACTCCTTGCTCAACGAAATGGACTCAACACCCCATATTAAACGCCTAAGAATGTACCTGACTAGTAAGTATCTTAAAACCTATGGATTGCTATGTCTCCGAAAGAGAATCAAGCATGTGTACAGGGGCATAAACGCAGCAGTGATAGGATTGGAGAGGTTCGGTGAGCAAATGAAGACCCTTTGAAGTCATATTGCATGGTACCCATTCCACGGGTTTCAACTACCCAGGTTTAAGGTATTCTTCCTTCAGCTAAAACATGCATGTGGAACCTAGAGTATGATCAACCATGTGATCGGGAGACGTGTTCAAATATGTCTCAGTTTTCCTCCCCTGGTACTCGGGTGCAACATTCCAGACGCTTTACTAACACTCTCCCCACTTGGAGAGTCAGTCCCTTTAACCCTCTGTTTGGCCCAGTTTGCAATTTCTGCGGAAGAAGAACAGGAATAGCGAGAACCAATGAGAGGCTAGCTGGAGGTGTCTGGACGGGCAAATTTAACTCTCATTTCCCACCAGGAAGAGGAATTAACCAAAGGCTCAGCGTGCCGGGCCGGAACCAGATTAGGGCCTGAAGCCATCCTGCGGTGTTGCGGCCAGGTCACAAGAAATCGAGTTGAAGAAAGGAGCTCAGGGGCACTGTAATTCACAAACCTGCAGAGTTATAAATGACAGCTATTGTCCAAAAATATACTGAAGGAAGGCTGCCAAGAGGACTTGAAAGAGGGGCAGAATTGCAGGAAACCAATTTCAGAAGGTAGACTGGAATTGCATTGAAAGCATAGGAAAAGAGGCAGAACGTCCACAATGATGCACTTGGCCAAAAAGGGCGTATGCGTTTTTTCCTGAATATATTCAGGAAAAAACGCATACGCCATTTTTGGCCAACCAAGCAAGTTTGCAAAGGAAATCTGCACTACAATGAAGTCTCACTTCCCCCCGGTCAAAAGGGCCATCTGAAAAAAGTGTAAAATCCAGAAAGGCAACAGGCGATTGAGAACTGGGAGCCTTGTTATGCTGATGGGCGGGATGTAAATTGCCAACAGACACTTGGGAGAAGTGTATGGTGTTTCCTGAAACATCTAAAAAACAAAGCAACAGAGCCTAGGGCACTTCCACTTATGGTCCTATAGCTTAGGGAAATTAAAATCAAAAAGACACAGCCACCCCAAAGATTGGGACGCCTCTGTTTACAAGAACCTCGTTTACAGTACAAGTTCAACATCGCAGAAAGTGAAAAATGGATAAAGAAGTTGTGGTATTCACTTACAAAGCAATATCACTCAGCAATGAAATCTATGTCATCAGGCCCTTAGCAGCACAATGAGTGGATTCAGTATGATGATTCTAACTGAAATAAGTCACACAGAAAAAGAAACATCATAAGATATCAGTAATACACGGAATGGAAACTTGGCTACACAGGAACTGAATTACAGAACAGAACAGGGTCTCAAATTTAGAAAAACAACTTATGCTTGCTTAAGGGTAAAGGTGAGTTGGGGTGCTGCATAAAACCAGAGATTGAAATGAGCACAGATAAAGTTCCTTAAGCCAAATATGGAATAGACAAGAGCTACTCCTTGCTCAACGAAATGGACTCAACACCGCATATTAAACGCCTAAGAATGTACCTGACTAGTAAGTATCGTAAAACCTATGGATTGCTATGTCTCCAAAAGAGAATCAACCATGTGTACAGGGGCATAAACGCAGCAGTGATAGGATTGGAGACGTTCGGTGAGCAAATGAAGACCCTTTGAAGTCATATTGCATGGTACCCATTACACGGGTCTCAACTCTCCAGGTTTAAGGTATTCTTCCTTCAGCTAAAACATGCATGTGGAACCCAAGTATGATCAACCATGTGAACGGGAGACGTGTTCAAATATGTCTCAGTTTTCCTCCCCTGGTACTCGGGTGCAACATTCCAGACGCTTTACTAACACTCTCCCCACTTGGAGAGTCAGTCCCTTTAACCTCCTGTTTGGCCCAGTTTGCAATTTCTGCGGAAGATGAACAGGAATAGCGAGAACCAATGAGAGGCTAGCTGGAGGTGTCTGGACGGGCAAATTTAACTCTCATTTCCCACCAGGAAGAGGAATTAACCAAAGGCTCAGCATGCCGGGCCGGAACCAGATTAGGGCCTGAAGCCATCCTGCGGTGTTGCGGCCAGATCACAAGAAAGCGAGTTGAAGAAAGGAGCTCAGGGGCACTGCAATTCACAAACCTGCAGAGTTATAAATGACAGCTATCGTCCAAAAATAGACTGAAGTAAGGCTGCCAAGAGGACTTGAAAGCGGGGCAGAATTGCAGGAAACCGATTTCAGGAGGTAGACTGGAATTGCATTGAAAGCATAGGAAAAGAGGCAGAACGTCCACAATGATGCACTTGGCCAAAAAGGGCGTATGCGTTTTTTCCTGAATATATTCAGGAAAAAACGCATACGCCCTTTTTGGCCAACCAAGCAAGCTTGCAAAGGAAATCTGCACTACAATGAAGTCTCACTTCCCCCCGGTCAAAAGGGCCATCTGAAAAAAGTGTAAAATCCAGAAAGGCAGGACAGGCCATGGAGAACTGGGAGCCTTGTTATGCTGATGGGCGGGATGTAAATTGCCAACAGACACTCGGGAGAAGTGTATGGTGTTTCCTGAAACATCTAAAAAACAAAGCAACAGAGCCTAGGGCACAGCCACTTATGGTCCTATAGCTTACGGAAATTAAAATCAAAAAGACACAGCCACCCCAAAGTTTGGGACGCCTCTGTTTACAAGAACCTCGTTTACAGTACAAGTTCAACATCGCAGAAAGTGAAAAATGGATAAAGAAGTTGTGGTATTTACTTACAAAGCAATATCACTCAGCAATGAAATCTATGTCATCAGGCCCTTAGCATCACAATGAGTGGATTCAGGTATGATGATTCTAACTGAAATAAGTCACACAGAAAAAGAAACATCATAAGATATCAGTAATACACGGAATGGAAACTTGGCTACACAGGAACTGAATTACAGAACAGAACAGGGTCTCAAATTTAGAAAACCAACTTATGCTTGCTTAAGGGTAAAGGTGAGTTGGGGTGCTGCATAAAACCAGAGATTGAAATGAGCACAGATAAAGTTCCTTAAGTCAAATATGGAATAGACAAGAGCTACTCCTTGCTCAACGAAATGGACTCAACACCGCATATTAAACGCCTAAGAATGTACCTGACTAGTAAGTATCGTAAAACCTATGGATTGCTATGTCTCCAAAAGAGTATCAAGCATGTGTACAGGGGCATAAACGCAGCAGTGATAGGATTGGGGAGGTTCGGTGAGCAAATGAAGACCCTTTGAAGTCATATTGCATGGTACCCATTACACGGGTCTCAACTCTCCAGGTTTAAGGTATTCTTCCTTCAGCTAAAACATGCATGTGGAACCCAAGTATGATCAACCATGTGAACGGGAGACGTGTTCAAATATGTCTCAGTTTTCCTCCCCTGGTACTCGGGTGCAACATTCCAGACGCTTTACTAACACTCTCCCCACTTGGAGAGTCAGCGCCTTTAACCTCCTGTTTGGCCCAGTTTGCAATTTCTGCAGAAGATGAACAGGAATAGCGAGAACCAATGAGAGGCTAGCTGGAGGTGTCTAGACGGGAAAATTATTCCTGAATATATTCAGGAAAAAACGCATACGCCCTTTTTGGCCAACCAAGCAAGCTTGCAAAGGAAATCTGCACTACAATGAAGTCTCACTTCCCCCCGGTCAAAAGGGCCATCTGAAAAAAGTGTAAAATCCGGAAAGGCAGGACAGGCCATGGAGAACTGGGAGCCTTGTTATGCTGATGGGCGGGATGTAAATTGCCAACAGACACTCGGGAGAAGTGTATGGTGTTTCCTGAAACATCTAAAAAACAAAACAACAGAGCCTAGGGCACTGCCGCTTCTGGTCCTATAGCTTAGGGAAATTAAAATCAAAAAGACACAGCCACCCCAAAGTTTGGGACGCCTCTGTTTACAAGAACCTCGTTTACAGTACAAGTTCAACATCGCAGAAAGTGAAAAATGGATAAAGAAGTTGTGGTATTTACTTACAAAGCAATATCACTCAGCAATGAAATCTATGTCATCAGGCCCTTAGCATCACAATGAGTGGATTCAGGTATGATGATTCTAACTGAAATAAGTCACACAGAAAAAGAAACATCATAAGATATCAGTAATACACGGAATGGAAACTTGGCTACACAGGAACTGAATTACAGAACAGAACAGGGTCTCAAATTTAGAAAACCAACTTATGCTTGCTTAAGGGTAAAGGTGAGTTGGGGTGCTGCATAAAACCAGAGATTGAAATGAGCACAGATAAAGTTCCTTAAGTCAAATATGGAATAGACAAGAGCTACTCCTTGCTCAACGAAATGGACTCAACACCGCATATTAAACGCCTTAGAATGTACCTGACTAGTAAGTATTGTAAAACCTATGGATTGCTATGTCTCCAAAAGAGAATCAAGCATGTGTACAGGGGCATAAACGCAGCAGTGATAGGATTGGAGAGGTTTGGTGAGCAAATGAAGACCCTTTGAAGTCATATTGCATGGTACCCATTCCACGGGTCTCAACTCTCCAGGTTTAAGGTATTCTTCCTTCAGCTAAAACATGCATGTGGAACCCAAGTATGATCAACCATGTGAACGGGAGACGTGTTCAAATATGTCTCAGTTTTCCTCCCCTGATACTCGGGTGCAACATTCCAGACGCTTTACTAACACTCTCCCCACTTGGAGAGTCAGCGCCTTTAAACTCCTCTTTGGCCCAGTTTGCAATTTCTGCGGAAGATGAACAGGAATACCGAGAACCAATGAGAGGCTAGCTGGAGGTGTCTGGACGGGCAAATTTAACTCTCATTTCCCACCAGGAAGAGGAAATAACCAAAGGCTCAGTGTGCCGTACCGGAACCAGATTAGGGCCTGAAGCCATCCTGCGGTGTTGCGGTCAGCTCAAAAGAAAGGGAGTTGAAGAAAGGAGCTCAGGGGCACTGTAATTCACAAACCTGCAGAGTTATACATGACAGCTATCGTCCAAAAATAGACTGAAGTAAGGCTGCCAAGAGGACTTGAAAGCGGGGCAGAATTGCAGGAAACCGATTTCAGGAGGTAGACTGGAATTGCATTGAAAGCATAGGAAAAGAGGCAGAACGTCCACAATGATGCACTTGGCCAAAAAGGGCGTATGCGTTTTTTCCTGAATATATTCAGGAAAAAACGCATACGCCCTTTTTGGCCAACCAAGCAAGCTTGCAAAGGAAATCTGCACCACAATGAAGTCTCACTTCCCCCCGGTCAAAAGGGCCATCTGAAAAAAGTGTAAAATCCAGAAAGGCAGGACAAGCCATGGAGAACTGGGAGCCTTGTTATGCTGATGGGCGGGATGTAAATTGCCAACAACCACTCGGGAGAAGTGTATCGTGTTTCCTGAAACATCTAAAAAACAAAGCAACAGAACCTAGGGCACTTCCACTTATGGTCCTATAGCTTAGGGAAATTAAAATCAAAAAGACACAGCCACCCCAAAGTTTGGAACGGCTCTGTTTACAAGAACCTCGTTTACAGTACAAGTTCAACATCGCAGAAAGTGAAAAATGGATAAAGAAGTTGTGGTATTTACTTACAAAGCAATATCACTCAGCAATGAAATCTGTGTCATCAGGCCCTTAGCAGCACAATGAGTGGATTCAGGTATGATGATTCCAACTGAAGTAAGTCACACAGAAAAAGAAACATCATAAGATATCAGTAATACACGGAATGTAAACTTGGCTACACAGGAACTGAATTACAGAACAGAACAGGGTCTCAAATTGAGAAAACCAACTTATTCTTGCTTAAGGGTAAAGGTGAGTTGGGGTGCTGCATAAAACCAGAGATTGAAATGAGCACAGATAAAGTTCCTTAAGCCAAATATGGAATAGACAAGAGCTACTCCTTGCTCAACGAAATGGACTCAACACCCCATATTAAACGCCTAAGAATGTACCTGACTAGTAAGTATCTTAAAACCTATGGATTGCTATGTCTCCAAAAGAGAATCAAGCGTGTGTACAGGGGCATAAACGCAGCAGTGATAGGATTGGAGAGGTTCGGTGAGCAAATGAAGACCCTTTGAAGTCATATTGCATGGTACCCATTCCACGGTTCTCAACTCTCTAGGTTTAAGGTATTCTTCCTTCAGCTAAAACATGCATGTGGAACCCAGAGTATGATCAACCATGTGATCGGGAGACGTGTTCAAATATGTCTCAGTTTTCCTCCCCTGGTACTCGGGTGCAACATTCCAGACGCTTTACTAACACTCTCCCCACATGGAGAGTCAGCGCCTTTAACCTCCTGTTTGGCACAGTTTGCAATTTCTGCGGAAGATGAACAGGAATAGCGAGAACCAATGAGAGGCTAGCTGGAGGTGTCTGGACGGGCAAATTTAACTCTCATTTCGCAACAGGAAGAGGAAATAACCAAAGGCTCAGCGTTCCGTACCGGAACCAGATTAGGGCCTGAAGCCATCCTGCGGTGTTGCGGCCAGCTCAAAAGAAACCGAGTTGAAGAAAGGAGCTCAGGGGCACTGTAATTCACAAACCTGCAGTTATAAATGACAGCTATCGTCCAAAAATAGACTGAAGTAAGGCTGCCAAGAGGACTTGAAAGCGGGGCAGAATTGCAGGAAACCGATTTCAGGAGGTAGACTGGAATTGCATTGAAAGCATAGGAAAAGAGGCAGAACGTCCACAATGATGCACTTGGCCAAAAAGGGCGTATGCGTTTTTTCCTGAATATATTCAGGAAAAAACGCATACGCCCTTTTTGGCCAACCAAGCAAGCTTGCAAAGGAAATCTGCACTACAATGAAGTCTCACTTCCCCCCGGTCAAAAGGGCCATCTCAAAAAAGTGTAAAATCCAGAAAGGCAGGACAGGCCATGGAGAACTGGGAGCCTTGTTATGCTGATAGGCGGGATGTAAATTGCCAACAACCACTCGGGAGAAGTGTATGGTGTTTCCTGAAACATCTAAAAAACAAAGCAACAGAACCTAGGGCACTTCCACTTATGGTCCTGTAGCTTAGGGAAATTAAAATCAAAAAGACACAGCCACCCCAAAGTTTGGAACGGCTCTGTTTACAAGAACCTCGTTTACAGTACAAGTTCAACATCGCAGAAAGTGAAAAATGGATAAAGAAGTTGTGGTATTTACTTACAAAGCAATGTCACTCAGCAATGAAATCTGTGTCATCAGGCCCTTAGCAGCACAATGAGTGGATTCAGGTATGATGATTCTAACTGAAGTAAGTCACACAGAAAAAGAAACATCATAAGATATCAGTAATACACGGAATGTAAACTTGGCTACACAGGAACTGAATTACAGAACAGAACAGGGTCTCAAATTTAGAAAACCAACTTATGCTTGCTTAAGGGTAAAGGTGAGTTGGTGTGCTGCATAAAACCAGAGATTGAAATGAGCACAGATAAAGTTCCTTAAGTCAAATATGGAATAGACAAGAGCTACTCCTTGCTCAACGAAATGGACTCAACACCGCATATTAAACGCCTAATAATGTACCTGACTAGTAAGTATCTTAAAACCTATGGATTGCTATGTCTCCGAAAGAGAATCAAGCATGTGTACAGGGGCATAAACGCAGCAGTGATAGGATTGGAGAGGTTCGGTGAGCAAATGAAGACCCTTTGAAGTCATATTGCATGGTACCCATTACACGGGTCTTAACTCTCCAGGTTTAAGGTATTCTTCCTTCAGCTAAAACATGCATGTGGAACCCAAGTATGATCAACCATGTGAACGGGAGACGTGTTCAAATATGTCTCAGTTTTCCTCCCCTGGTACTCGGGTGCAACATTCCAGACGCTTTACTAACACTCTCCCCACTTGGAGAGTCAGCGCCTTTAACCTCCTGTTTGGCCCAGTTTGCAATTTCTGCGGAAGATGAACAGGAATAGCGAGAACCAATGAGAGACTAGCTGGAGGTGTCTGGACGGGCAAATTTAACTCTCATTTCCCACCAGGAAGAGGAAATAACCAAAGGCTCAGCGTGCCATGCCAGAACCAGATTAGGGCCTGAAGCCATCCTGCGGTTTTGCGGCCAGGTCACAAGAAAGCAAGTTGAAGAAAGGAGCTCAGGGGCACTGTAATTCACAAACCTGCAGAGTTATACATGACAGCTATCGTCCAAAAATAGACTGAAGTAAGGCTGCCAAGAGGACTTGAAAGCGGGGCAGAATTGCAGGAAACCGATTTCAGGAGGTAGACTGGAATTGCATTGAAAGCATAGGAAAAGAGGCAGAACGTCCACAATGATGCACTTGGCCAAAAAGGGCGTATGCGTTTTTTCCTGAATATATTCAGGAAAAAACGCATACGCCCTTTTTGGCCAACCAAGCAAGCTTGCAAAGGAAATCTGCACCACAATGAAGTCTCACTTCCCCCCGGTCAAAAGGGCCATCTGAAAAAAGTGTAAAATCCAGAAAGGCAGGACAGGCCATGGAGAACTGGGAGCCTTGTTATGCTGATGGGCGGGATGTAAATTGCCAACAACCACTCGGGAGAAGTGTATCGTGTTTCCTGAAACATCTAAAAAACAAAGCAACAGAACCTAGGGCACTTCCACTTATGGTCCTATAGCTTAGGGAAATTAAAATCAAAAAGACACAGCCACCCCAAAGTTTGGAACGGCTCTGTTTACAAGAACCTCGTTTACAGTACAAGTTCAACATCGCAGAAAGTGAAAAATGGATAAAGAAGTTGTGGTATTTACTTACAAAGCAATATCACTCAGCAATGAAATCTGTGTCATCAGGCCCTTAGCAGCACAATGAGTGGATTCAGGTATGATGATTCCAACTGAAGTAAGTCACACAGAAAAAGAAACATCATAAGATATCAGTAATACACGGAATGTAAACTTGGCTACACAGGAACTGAATTACAGAACAGAACAGGGTCTCAAATTGAGAAAACCAACTTATGCTTGCTTAAGGGTAAAGGTGAGTTGGGGTGCTGCATAAAACCAGAGATTGAAATGAGCACAGATAAAGTTCCTTAAGCCAAATATGGAATAGACAAGAGCTACTCCTTGCTCAACGAAATGGACTCAACACCCCATATTAAACGCCTAAGAATGTACCTGACTAGTAAGTATCTTAAAACCTATGGATTGCTATGTCTCCAAAAGAGAATCAAGCGTGTGTACAGGGGCATAAACGCAGCAGTGATAGGATTGGAGAGGTTCGGTGAGCAAATGAAGACCCTTTGAAGTCATATTGCATGGTACCCATTCCACGGTTCTCAACTCTCTAGGTTTAAGGTATTCTTCCTTCAGCTAAAACATGCATGTGGAACCCAGAGTATGATCAACCATGTGATCGGGAGACGTGTTCAAATATGTCTCAGTTTTCCTCCCCTGGTACTCGGGTGCAACATTCCAGACGCTTTACTAACACTCTCCCCACATGGAGAGTCAGCGCCTTTAACCTCCTGTTTGGCACAGTTTGCAATTTCTGCGGAAGATGAACAGGAATAGCGAGAACCAATGAGAGGCTAGCTGGAGGTGTCTGGACGGGCAAATTTAACTCTCATTTCGCAACAGGAAGAGGAAATAACCAAAGGCTCAGCGTTCCGTACCGGAACCAGATTAGGGCCTGAAGCCATCCTGCGGTGTTGCGGCCAGCTCAAAAGAAACCGAGTTGAAGAAAGGAGCTCAGGGGCACTGTAATTCACAAACCTGCAGTTATAAATGACAGCTATCGTCCAAAAATAGACTGAAGTAAGGCTGCCAAGAGGACTTGAAAGCGGGGCAGAATTGCAGGAAACCGATTTCAGGAGGTAGACTGGAATTGCATTGAAAGCATAGGAAAAGAGGCAGAACGTCCACAATGATGCACTTGGCCAAAAAGGGCGTATGCGTTTTTTCCTGAATATATTCAGGAAAAAACGCATACGCCCTTTTTGGCCAACCAAGCAAGCTTGCAAAGGAAATCTGCACTACAATGAAGTCTCACTTCCCCCCGGTCAAAAGGGCCATCTCAAAAAAGTGTAAAATCCAGAAAGGCAGGACAGGCCATGGAGAACTGGGAGCCTTGTTATGCTGATAGGCGGGATGTAAATTGCCAACAACCACTCGGGAGAAGTGTATGGTGTTTCCTGAAACATCTAAAAAACAAAGAAACAGAACCTAGGGCACTTCCACTTATGGTCCTATAGCTTAGGGAAATTAAAATCAAAAAGACACAGCCACCCCAAAGTTTGGAACGGCTCTGTTTACAAGAACCTCGTTTACAGTACAAGTTCAACATCGCAGAAAGTGAAAAATGGATAAAGAAGTTGTGGTATTTACTTACAAAGCAATGTCACTCAGCAATGAAATCTGTGTCATCAGGCCCTTAGCAGCACAATGAGTGGATTCAGGTATGATGATTCTAACTGAAGTAAGTCACACAGAAAAAGAAACATCATAAGATATCAGTAATACACGGAATGTAAACTTGGCTACACAGGAACTGAATTACAGAACAGAACAGGGTCTCAAATTTAGAAAACCAACTTATGCTTGCTTAAGGGTAAAGGTGAGTTTGGGCGCTGCATAAAACCAGAGATTGAAATGAGCACAGATAAAGTTCCTTAAGTCAAATATGGAATAGACAAGAGCTACTCCTTGCTCAACGAAATGGACTCAACACCGCATATTAAACGCCTAAGAATGTACCTGACTAGTAAGTATCTTAAAACCTATGGATTGCTATGTCTCCGAAAGAGAATCAAGCATGTGTACAGGGGCATAAACGCAGCAGTGATAGGATTGGAGAGGTTCGGTGAGCAAATGAAGACCCTTTGAAGTCATATTGCATGGTACCCATTACACGGGTCTTAACTCTCCAGGTTTAAGGTATTCTTCCTTCAGCTAAAACATGCATGTGGAACCCAAGTATGATCAACCATGTGAACGGGAGACGTGTTCAAATATGTCTCAGTTTTCCTCCCCTGGTACTCGGGTGCAACATTCCAGACGCTTTACTAACACTCTCCCCACTTGGAGAGTCAGCGCCTTTAACCTCCTGTTTGGCCCAGTTTGCAATTTCTGCGGAAGAAGAACAGGAATAGCGAGAACCAATGAGAGAGTAGCTGGAGGTGTCTGGACGGGCAAATTTAACTCTCATTTCCCACCAGGAAGAGGAAATAACCAAAGGCTCAGCGTGCCGTACCGGAACCAGATTAAGGCCTGAAGCCATCCTGCGGTGTTGCGGCCAGGTCACAAGAAAGCGAGTTGAAGAAAGGAGCTCAGGGGCACTGTAATGCACAAACCTGCAGAGTTATAAATGACAGCTATCGTCCAAAAATAGACTGAAGTAAGGCTGCCAAGAGGACTTGAAAGCGGGGCAGAATTGCAGGAAACCGATTTCAGGAGGTAGACTGGAATTGCATTGAAAGCATAGGAAAAGAGGCAGAACGTCCACAATGATGCACTTGGCCAAAAAGGGCGTATGCGTTTTTTCCTGAATATATTCAGGAAAAAACGCATACGCCCTTTTTGGCCAACCAAGCAAGCTTGCAAAGGAAATCTGCACTACAATGAAGTCTCACTTCCCCCCGGTCAAAAGGGCCATCTGAAAAAAGTGTAAAATCCAGAAAGGCAGGACAGGCCATGGAGAACTGGGAGGCTTTTTATGCTGATGGGCGGGATGTAAATTGCCAACAGACACTCGGGAGAAGTGTATGGTGTTTCCTGAAACATCTAAAAAACAAAGCAACAGAGCCTAGGGCACTGCCACTTATGGTCCTATAGCTTAGGGAAATTAAAATCAAAAAGACACAGCCACCCCAAAGTTTGGAACGGCTCTGTTTACAAGAACCTCGTTTACAGTACAAGTTCAACATCGCAGAAAGTGAAAAATGGATAAAGAAGTTGTGGTATTCACTTACAAAGCAATATCACTCAGCAATGAAATTTATGTCATCAGGCCCTTAGCAGCACAATGAGTGGATTCAGGTACGATGATTCTAACTGAAATAAGTCACACAGAAAAAGAAACATCATAAGATATCACTAATACACGGAATGTAACCTTGGCTACACAGGAACTGAATTCCAAAACAGAACAGTGTCTCAAATTTAGAAAACCAACTTATGCTTGCTTAAGGGGAAAGGTGAGTTGGGGTGCTGCATAAAACCAGAGATTGAAATGAGCACAGATAAAGTTCCTTAAGCCAAATATGGAATAGACAAGAGCTACTCCTTGCTCAACGAAATGGACTCAACACCCCATATTAAACGCCTAAGTATGTACCTGACTAGTAAGTATCTAAAAACCTATGGATTGCTATGTCTCCAAAAGAGAATCAAGCGTGTGTACAGGGGCATAAACGCAGCAGTGATAGGATTGGAGACGTTCGGTGAGCAAATGAAGACCCTTTGAAGTCATATTGCATGGTACCCATTACAGGGGTCTCAACACTCCAGGTTTAAGGTATTCTTCCTTCAGCTAAAACATTCATGTGGAACCCAAGTATGATCAACCATGTGAACGGGAGACGTGTTCAAATATGTCTCAGTTTTCCTCCCCTGGTACTCGGGTGCAACATTCCAGACGCTTTACTAACACTCTCCCCACTTGGAGAGTCAGCACCTTTAACCTCCTGTTTGTCCCAGTTTGCAATTTCTGCGGAAGATGAACAGGAATAGCGAGAACCAATGAGAGGCTAGCTGGAGGTGTCTGGACGGGCAAATTTAACTCTCATTTCCCACCAGGAAGAGGAAATAACCAAAGGCTCAGCGTGCCGTACCGGAACCAGATTAGGGCCTGAAGCCATCCTGCGGTGTTGCGGCCAGCTCAAAAGAAAGCGAGTTGAAGAAAGGAGCTCAGGGGCACTGTAATTCACAAACCTGCAGAGTTACAAATGACAGCTATCGTCCAAAAATAGACTGAAGTAAGGCTGCCAAGAGGACTTGAAAGCGGGGCAGAATTGCAGGAAACCGATTTCAGGAGGTAGACTGGAATTGCATTGAAAGCATAGGAAAAGAGGCAGAACGTCCACAATGATGCACTTGGCCAAAAAGGGCGTATGCGTTTTTTCCTGAATATATTCAGGAAAAAACGCATACGCCCTTTTTGGCCAACCAAGCAAGCTTGCAAAGGAAATCTGCACTACAATGAAGTCTCACTTCCCCCCGGTCAAAAGGGCCATCTGAAAAAAGTGTAAAATCCAGAAAGGCAGGACAGGCCATGGAGAACTGGGAGCCTTGTTATGCTGATGGGCGGGATGTAAATTGCCAACAACCACTCGGGAGAAGTGTATGGTGTTTCCTGAAACATCTAAAAAACAAAGCAACAGAACCTAGGGCACTTCCACTTATGGTCCTATAGCTTAGGGAAATTAAAATCAAAAAGACACAGCCACCCCAAAGTTTGGAACGGCTCTGTTTACAAGAACCTCGTTTACAGTACAAGTTCAACATCGCAGAAAGTGAAAAATGGATAAAGAAGTTGTGGTATTTACTTACAAAGCAATATCACTCAGCAATGAAATCTGTGTCATCAGGCCCTTAGCAGCACAATGAGTGGATTCAGGTATGATGATTCTAACAGAAGTAAGTCACACAGAAAAAGAAACATCATAAGATATCACTAATACACGGAATGTAAACTTGGCTACACAGGAACTGAATTACAGAACAGAACAGGGACTCAAATTTAGAAAACCAACTTATGCTTGCTTAAGGGGAAAGGTGAGTTGGGGTGCTGCATAAAACCAGAGATTGAAATGAGCACAGATAAAGTTCCTTAAGCCAAATATGGAATAGACAAGAGCTACTCCTTGCTCAACGAAATGGACTCAACACCCCATATTAAACGCCTAAGAATGTACCTGACTAGTAAGTATCTTAAAACCTATGGATTGCTATGTCTCCGAAAGAGAATCAAGCATGTGTACAGGGGCATAAACGCAGCAGTGATAGGATTGGAGAGGTTCGGTGAGCAAATGAAGACCCTTTGAAGTCATATTGCATGGTACCCATTACACGGGTCTTAACTCTCCAGGTTTAAGGTATTCTTCCTTCAACTAAAACATGCATGTGGAACCCAAGTATGATCAACCATGTGAACGGGAGACGTGTTCAAATATGTCTCAGTTTTCCTCCCCTGGTACTCGGGTGCAACATTCCAGACGCTTTACTAACACTCTCCCCACTTGGAGAGTCAGCGCCTTTAACCTCCTGTTTGGCCCAGTTTGCAATTTCTGCGGAAGATGAACAGGAATAGCGAGAACCAATGAGAGACTAGCTGGAGGTGTCTGGACGGGCAAATTTAACTCTCATTTCCCACCAGGAAGAGGAAATAACCAAAGGCTCAGCGTGCCGTGCCGGAACCAGATTAGGGCCTGAAGCCATCCTGCGGTGTTGCGGCCAGGTCACAAGAAAGCAAGTTGAAGAAAGGAGCTCAGGGGCACTGTAATGCACAAACCTGCAGAGTTATAAATGACAGCTATCGTCCAAAAATAGACTGAAGTAAGGCTGCCAAGAGGACTTGAAAGCGGGGCAGAATTGCAGGAAACCGATTTCAGGAGGTAGACTGGAATTGCATTGAAAGCATAGGAAAAGAGGCAGAACGTCCACAATGATGCACTTGGCCAAAAAGGGCGTATGCGTTTTTTCCTGAATATATTCAGGAAAAAACGCATACGCCCTTTTTGGCCAACCAAGCAAGCTTGCAAAGGAAATCTGCACTACAATGAAGTCTCACTTCCCCCCGGTCAAAAGGGCCATCTGAAAAAAGTGTAAAATCCAGAAAGGCAGGACAGGCCATGGAGAACTGGGAGCCTTGTTATGCTGATGGGCGGGATGTAAATTGCCAACAACCACTCGGGAGAAGTGTATGGTGTTTCCTGAAACATCTGAAAAACAAAGCAACAGAGCCTAGGGCACTGCCACTTATGGTCCTATAGCTTAGGGAAATTAAAATCAAAAAGACACAGCCACCCCAAAGTTTGGGACGTCTCTGTTTACAAGAACCTCGTTTACAGTACAAGTTCAACATCGCAGAAAGTGAAAAATGGATAAAGAAGTTGTGGTATTTACTTACAAAGCAATATCACTCAGCAATGAAATCTATGTCATCAGGCCCTTAGCATCACAATGAGTGGATTCAGGTATGATGATTCTAACTGAAATAAGTCACACAGAAAAAGAAACATCATAAGATATCAGTAATACACGGAATGGAAACTTGGCTACACAGGAACTGAATTACAGAACAGAACAGGGTCTCAAATTTAGAAAACCAACTTATGCTTGCTTAAGGGTAAAGGTGAGTTGGGGTGCTGCATAAAACCAGAGATTGAAATGAGCACAGATAAAGTTCCTTAAGTCAAATATGGAATAGACAAGAGCTACTCCTTGCTCAACGAAATGGACTCAACACCGCATATTAAACGCCTAAGAATGTACCTGACTAGTAAGTATCGTAAAACCTATGGATTGCTATGTCTCCGAAAGAGAATCAAGCATGTGTACAGGGGCATAAACGCAGCAGTGATAGGATTGGAGAGGTTCGGTGAGCAAATGAAGACCCTTTGAAGTCATATTGCATGGTACCCATTCCACGGGTTTCAACTACCCAGGTTTAAGGTATTCTTCCTTCAGCTAAAACATGCATGTGGAACCTAGAGTATGATCAACCATGTGATCGGGAGCCGTGTTCAAATATGTCTCAGTTTTCCTCCCCTGGTACTCCGGTGCAACATTCCAGACGCTTTACTAACACTCTCCCCACTTGGAGAGTCAGTCCCTTTAACCTCCTGTTTGTCCCAGTTTGCAATTTCTGCGGAAGATGAACAGGAATAGCGAGAACCAATGAGAGGCTAGCTGGAGGTGTCTGGACGGGCAAATTTAACTCTCATTTCCCACCAGGAAGAGGAATTAACCAAAGGCTCAGCGTGCCGGGCCGGAACCAGATTAGGGCCTGAAGCCATCCTGCGGTGTTGCGGCCAGGTCACAAGAAAGCGAGTTGAAGAAAGGAGCTCAGGGGCACTGTAATTCACAAACCTGCAGAGTTATAAATGACAGCTATCGTCCAAAAATAGACTGAAGTAAGGCTGCCAAGAGGACTTGAAAGCGGGGCAGAATTGCAGGAAACCGATTTCAGGAGGTAGACTGGAATTGCATTGAAAGCATAGGAAAAGAGGCAGAACGTCCACAATGATGCACTTGGCCAAAAAGGGCGTATGCGTTTTTTCCTGAATATATTCAGGAAAAAACGCATACGCCCTTTTTGGCCAACCAAGCAAGCTTGCAAAGGAAATCTGCACTACAATGAAGTCTCACTTCCCCCCGGTCAAAAGGGCCATCTGAAAAAAGTGTAAAATCCAGAAAGGCAGGACAGGCCATGGAGAACTGGGAGCCTTGTTATGCTGATGGGCGGGATGTAAATTGCCAACAACCACTCGGGAGAAGTGTATGGTGTTTCCTGAAACATCTGAAAAACAAAGCAACAGAGCCTAGGGCACTGCCACTTATGGTCCTATAGCTTAGGGAAATTAAAATCAAAAAGACACAGCCACCCCAAAGTTTGGGACGCCTCTGTTTACAAGAACCTCGTTTACAGTACAAGTTCAACATCGCAGAATGTGAAAAATGGATAAAGAACTTGTGGTACTTACGTACAATGCAGTATCACTCAGCAATGAAATCTATGTCATCGGGCCCGTAGCAGCATAATGAGTGGATTCAGGTACGATGATTCTAACTGAAATAAGTCACACAGAAAAAGAAACATCATAAGATATCAGTAATACACGGAATGTAAACTTGGCTACACAGGAACTGAATTACAGAACAGAACAGGGTCTCAAATTTAGAAAACCAACTTATGCTTGCTTAAGGGGAAAGGTGAGTTGGGGTGCTGCATAAAACCAGAGATTGAAATGAGCACAGATAAAGTTCCTTAAGTCAAATATGGAATAGACAAGAGCTACTCCTTGCTCAACGAAATAGATTCAACACCTCATATTAAACGCCTAAGAATGTACCTGACTAGTAAGTATCTTAAAACCTATGGATTGCTATGTCTCCGAAAGAGAATCAAGCATGTGTACAGGGGCATAAACGCAGCAGTGATAGGATTGGAGAGGTTCGGTGAGCAAATGAAGACCCTTTGAAGTCATATTGCATGGTACCCATTCCACGGGTTTCAACTACCCAGGTTTAAGGTATTCTTCCTTCAGCTAAAACATGCATGTGGAACCTAGAGTATGATCAACCATGTGATCGGGAGACGTGTTCAAATATGTCTCAGTTTTCCTCCCCTGGTACTCGGGTGCAACATTCCCGACGCTTTACTAACACTCTCCCGACTTGGAGAGTCAGTCCCTTTAACCTCCTGTTTGGCCCAGTTTGCAATTTCTGCGGAAGATGAACAGGAATAGCGAGAACCAATGAGAGGCTAGCTGGAGGTGTCTGGACGGGCAAATTTAACTCTCATTTCCCACCAGGAAGAGGAATTAACCAAAGGCTCAGCATGCCTGGCCGGAACCAGATTAGGGCCTGAAGCCATCCTGCGGTGTTGCGGCCAGGTCACAAGAAAGCGAGTTGAAGAAAGGAGCTCAGCGGCACTGTAATTCACAAAACTGCAGAGTTATAAATGACAGCTATCGTCCAAAAATAGACTGAAGTAAGGCTGCCAAGAGGACTTGAAAGCGGGGCAGAATTGCAGGAAACCGATTTCAGCAGGTAGACTGGAATTGCATTGAAAGCATAGGAAAAGAGGCAGAACGTCCACAATGATGCACTTGGCCAAAAAGGGCGTATGCGTTTTTTCCTGAATATATTCAGGAAAAAACGCATAAGCCCTTTTTGGCCAACCAAGCAAGCTTGCAAAGGAAATCTGCACTACAATGAAGTCTCACTTCCCCCCGGTCAAAAGGGCCATCTGAAAAAAGTGTAAAATCCAGAAAGGCAGGACAGGCCATGGAGAACTGGGAGCCTTGTTATGCTGATGGGCGGGATGTAAATTGCCAACAGACACTCGGGAGAAGTGTATGGTGTTTCCTGAAACATCTAAAAAACAAAGCAACAGAGCCTAGGGCACTGCCACTTATGGTCCTATAGCTTAGGGAAATTAAAATCAAAAAGACACAGCCACCCCAAAGTTTGGGACGCCTTGTTTACAAGAACCTCGTTTACAGTACAAGTTCAACATCGCAGAATGTGAAAAATGGATAAAGAAGTTGTGGTATTTACTTAAAAAGCAATATCACTCAGCAATGAAATCTGTGTCATCAGGCCCTTAGCAGCACAATGAGTGGATTCAGGTATGATGATTCTAACTGAAGTAAGTCACACAGAAAAAGAAACATCATAAGATATCAGTAATACACGGAATGGAAACTTGGCTACACAGGAACTGAATTACAGAACAGAACAGGGTCTCAAATTTAGAAAACCAACTTATGCTTGCTTAAGGGTAAAGGTGAGTTGGGGTGCTGCATAAAACCAGAGATTGAAATGAGCACAGATAAAGTTCCTTAAGTCAAATATGGAATAGACAAGAGCTACTCCTTGCTCAACGAAATAGATTCAACACCTCATATTAAACGCCTAAGAATGTACCTGACTAGTAAGTATCTTAAAACCTATGGATTGCTATGTCTCCGAAAGAGAATCAAGCATGTGTACAGGGGCATAAACGCAGCAGTGATAGGATTGGAGAGGTTCGGTGAGCAAATGAAGACCCTTTGAAGTCATATTGCATGGTACCCATTCCACGGGTTTCAACTACCCAGGTTTAAGGTATTCTTCCTTCAGCTAAAACATGCATGTGGAACCTAGAGTATGATCAACCATGTGATCGGGAGACGTGTTCAAATATGTCTCAGTTTTCCTCCCCTGGTACTCGGGTGCAACATTCCCGACGCTTTACTAACACTCTCCCGACTTGGAGAGTCAGTCCCTTTAACCTCCTGTTTGGCCCAGTTTGCAATTTCTGCGGAAGATGAACAGGAATAGCGAGAACCAATGAGAGGCTAGCTGGAGGTGTCTGGACGGGCAAATTTAACTCTCATTTCCCACCAGGAAGAGGAATTAACCAAAGGCTCAGCATGCCTGGCCGGAACCAGATTAGGGCCTGAAGCCATCCTGCGGTGTTGCGGCCAGGTCACAAGAAAGCGAGTTGAAGAAAGGAGCTCAGCGGCACTGTAATTCACAAAACTGCAGAGTTATAAATGACAGCTATCGTCCAAAAATAGACTGAAGTAAGGCTGCCAAGAGGACTTGAAAGCGGGGCAGAATTGCAGGAAACCGATTTCAGGAGGTAGACTGGAATTGCATTGAAAGCATAGGAAAAGAGGCAGAACGTCCACAATGATGCACTTGGCCAAAAAGGGCATATGCGTTTTTTCTTGAACATATTCAGGAAAAAACGCATACGCCCTTTTTGGCCAACCAAGCAAGCTTGCAAAGGAAATCTGCACTACAATGAAGTCTCACTTCCCCCCGGTCAAAAGGGCCATCTGAAAAAAGTGTAAAATCCAGAAAGGCAGGACAGGCCATGGAGAACTGGGAGCCTTGTTATGCTGATGGGCGGGATGTAAATTGCCAACAGACACTCGGGAGAAGTGTATGGTGTTTCCTGAAACATCTAAAAAACAAAGCAACAGAGCCTAGGGCACTGCCACTTATGGTCCTATAGCTTAGGGAAATTAAAATCAAAAAGACACAGCCACCCCAAAGTTTGGGACGCCTTGTTTACAAGAACCTCGTTTACAGTACAAGTTCAACATCGCAGAATGTGAAAAATGGATAAAGAAGTTGTGGTATTTACTTAAAAAGCAATATCACTCAGCAATGAAATCTGTGTCATCAGGCCCTTAGCAGCACAATGAGTGGATTCAGGTATGATGATTCTAACTGAAGTAAGTCACACAGAAAAAGAAACATCATAAGATATCAGTAATACACGGAATGTAAACTTGGCTACACAGGAAGTGAATTACAGAACAGAACAGGGACTCAAATTTAGAAAACCAACTTATGCTTGCTTAAGGGGAAAGGTGAGTTGGGGTGCTGCATAAAACCAGAGATTGAAATGAGCACAGATAAAGTTCCTTAAGCCAAATATGGAATAGACAAGAGCTACTCCTTGCTCAATGAAATGGACTCAACACCGCATATTAAACGCCTAAGAATGTACCTGACTAGTAAGTATCGGAAAACCTATGGATTGCTATGTCTCCAAAAGAGAATCAAGCATGTGTACAGGGGCATAAACGCAGCAGTGATAGGATTGGAGAGGTTCGGTGAGCAAATGAAGACCCTTTGAAGTCATATTGCATGGTACCCATTCCACGGGTTTCAACTACCCAGGTTTAAGGTATTCTTCCTTCAGCTAAAACATGCATGTGGAACCTAGAGTATGATCAACCATGTGATCGGGAGACGTGTTCAAATATGTCTCAGTTTTCGTACCCTGGTACTCGGGTGCAACATTCCAGACACTTTACTAACACTCTCCCCACTTGGAGAGTCAGCGCCTTTAACCTCCTGTTTGGCCCAGTTTGCAATTTCTGCGGAAGATGAACAGGAATAGCGAGAACCAATGAGAGGCTAGCTGGAGGTGTCTGGACGGGCAAATTTAACTCTCATTTCCCACCAGGAAGAGGAAATAACCAAAGGCTCAGCGTGCCGTGCCGGAACCAGATTAGGGCCTGAAGCCATCCTGCGGTGTTGCGGCCTGGTCACAAGAAAGCGAGTTGAAGAAAGGAGCTCAGGGGCACTGTAATGCACAAACCTGCAGAGTTATAAATGACAGCTATCGTCCAAAAATAGACTGAAGTAAGGCTGCCAAGAGGACTTGAAAGCGGGGCAGAATTGCAGGAAACCGATTTCAGGAGGTAGACTGGAATTGCATTGAAAGCATAGGAAAAGAGGCAGAACGTCCACAATGATGCACTTGGCCAAAAAGGGCGTATGCGTTTTTTCCTGAATATATTCAGGAAAAAACGCATACGCCCTTTTTGGCCAACCAAGCAAGCTTGCAAAGGAAATCTGCACTACAATGAAGTCTCACTTCCCCCCGGTCAAAGGGGCCATCTGAAAAAAGTGTAAAATCCAGAAAGGCAGCAGGCCATAGAGAACTGGGAGCCTTGTTATGCTGATGGGCGGGATGTAAATTGCCAACAGACACTTGGGAGAAGTGTATGGTGTTTCCTGAAACATCTAAAAAACAAAGCAACAGAGCCTAGGGCACTTCCACTTATGGTCCTATAGCTTAGGGAAATTAAAATCAAAAAGACACAGCCACCCCAAAGTTTGGAATGGCTCTGTTTACAAGAACCTCGTTTACAGTACAAGTTCAACATCTCAGAAAGTGAAAAATGGATAAAGAAGTTGTGGTATTCACTTACAAAGCAATATCACTCAGCAATGAAATCTATGTCATCAGGCCCTTAGCATCACAATGAGTGGATTCAGGTATGATGATTCTAACTGAAATAAGTCACACAGAAAAAGAAACATCATAAGATATCACTAATACACGGAATGTAAACTTGCCTACACAGCAACTGAATTACAGAACAGAACAGGGTCTCAAATTTAGAAAACCAACTTATGCTTGCTTAAGGGTAAAGGTGAGTTGGGGTGCTGCATAAAACCAGAGATTGAAATGAGCACAGATAAAGTTCCTTAAGCCAAATATGGAATAGACAAGAGCTACTCCTTGCTCAACGAAATGGACTCAACACCCCATATTAAACGCCTAAGAATGTTCCTGACTAGTAAGTATCTTAAAACCTATGGATTGCTATGTCTCCAAAAGAGAATCAAGCATGTGTACAGGGGCATAAACGCAGCAGTGATAGGATTGGAGAGGTTCGGTGAGCAAATGAAGACCCTTTGAAGTCATATTGCATGGTACCCATTCCACGGGTTTCAACTACCCAGGTTTAAGGTATTCTTCCTTCAGCTAAAACATGCATGTGGAACCTAGCGTATGATCAACCATGTGATCGGGAGACGTGTTCAAATATGTCTCAGTTTTCATACCCTGATACTTGGGTGCAACATTCCAGACGCTTTACTAACACTCTCCCGACTTGAAGAGTCAGTCCCTTTAACCTCCTGTTTGGCCCAGTTTGCAATTTCTGCGGAAGATGAACAGGAATAGCGAGAACCAATGAGAGGCTGGCTGGAGGTGTCTGGACGGGCAAATTTAACTCTCATTTCCCACCAGGAAGAGGAAATAACCAAAGGCTCAGCATGCCGTACCGGAACCAGATTAGGGCCTGAAGCCATCCTGCGGTGTTGCCGCCAGCTCAAAAGAAAGCGAGTTGAACAAAGGAGCTCAGGGGCACTGTAATTCACAAACCTGCAGAGTTATAAATGACAGCTATCGTCCAAAAATATACTGAAGTAAGGCTGCCAAGAGGACTTGAAAGCGGGGCAGAATTGCAGGAAACCGATTTCAGGAGGTAGACTGGAATTGCATTGAAAGCATAGGAAAAGAGGCAGAACGTCCACAATGATGCACTTGGCCAAAAAGGGCGTATGTGTTTTTTCCTGAATATATTCAGGAAAAAACGCATACGCCCTTTTTGGCCAACCAAGCAAGCTTGCAAAGGAAATCTGCACTACAATGAAGTCTCACTTCCCCCCGTTCAAAAGGGTCATCTGAAAAAAGTGTAAAATCCAGAAAGGCAGGACAGGCCATGGAGAACTGGGAGCCTTGTTATGCTGATAGGCGGGATGTAAATTGCCAACAACCACTCGGGAGAAGTGTATGGTGTTTCCTGAAACATCTAAAAAACAAAGCAACAGAACCTAGGGCACTTCCACTTATGGTCCTATAGCTTAGAGAAATTAAAATCAAAAAGACACAGCCACCCCAAAGTTTGGAACGGCTCTGTTTACAAGAACCTCGTTTACAGTACAAGTTCAACATCGCAGAAAGTGAAAAATGGATAAAGAAGTTGTGGTATTTACTTACAAAGCAATATCACTCAGCAATGAATTCTATGTCATCAGGCCCTTAGCATCACAATGAGTGGATTCAGGTATGATGATTCTAACTGAAATAAGTCACACAGAAAAAGAAACATCATAAGATATCAGTAATACACGGAATGTAAACTTGGCTACACAGGAACTGAATTACAGAACAGAACAGGGTCTCAAATTTAGAAAACCAACTTATGCTTGCTTAAGGGGAAAGGTGAGTTGGGGTGCTGCATAAAACCAGAGATTGAAATGAGCACAGATAAAGTTCCTTAAGCCAAATATGGAATAGACAAGAGCTACTCCTTGCTCAACGAAATGGACTCTAAACCCCATATTAAACCCCTAAGAATGTAACTGACTAGTAAGTATCTTAAAACTTATGGATTGCTATGTCTCCAAAAGAGAATCAAGCGTGTGTACAGGGGAATAAACGCAGCAGTGATAGGATTGGAGAGGTTCGGTGAGCAAATGAAGACCCTTTGAAGTCATATTGCATGGTACCCATTACACGGGTCTCAACTCTCCAGGTTTAAGGTATTCTTCCTTCAGCTAAAACATGCATGTGGAACCCAGAGTATGATCTACCATGTGAACGGGAGACGTGTTCAAATATGTCTCAGTTTTCCTCCCCTGGTACTCGGGTGCAACATTCCAGACGCTTTACTAACACTCTCCCAACTTGGAGAGTCAGTCCCTTTAACCTCCTGTTTGGCCCAGTTTGCAATTTCTGCGGAAGATGAACAGGAATAGCGAGTACCAATGAGAGGCTAGCTGGAGGTGTCTGGACGGGCAAATTTAACTCTCATTTCCCACCAGGAAGAGGAATTAACCAAAGGTTCAGCATGCCGGGCCGGAACCAGATTAGGGCCTGAAGCCATCCTGCGGTGTTGCGGCCAGATCACAAGAAAGCGAGTTGAAGAAAGGAGCTCAGGGGCACTGCAATTCACAAACCTGCAGAGTTATAAATGACAGCTATCGTCCAAAAATAGACTGAAGTAAGGCTGCCAAGAGGACTTGAAAGCGGGGCAGAATTGCAGGAAACCGATTTCAGGAGGTAGACTGGAATTGCATTGAAAGCATAGGAAAAGAGGCAGAACGTCCACAATGATGCACTTGGCCAAAAAGGGCGTATGCGTTTTTTCCTGAATATATTCAGGAAAAAACGCATACGCCCTTTTTGGCCAACCAAGCAAGCTTGCAAAGGAAATCTGCACTACAATGAAGTCTCACTTCCCCCCGGTCAAAAGGGCCATCTGAAAAAAGTGTAAAATCCAGAAAGGCAACAGGCCATTGAGAACTGGGAGCCTTGTTATGCTGATGGGCGGGATGTAAATTGCCAACAGACACTCGGGAGAAGTGTATGGTGTTTCCTGAAACATCTAAAAAACAAAGCAACAGAGCCTAGGGCACTGCCACTTATGGTCCTATAGCTTAGGGAAATTAAAATCAAAAAGACACAGCCACCCCAAAGTTTGGGACGCCTCTGTTTACAAGAACCTCGTTTACAGTACAAGTTCAACATCGCAGAAAGTGAAAAATGGATAAAGAACTTGTGGTACTTACGTACAATGCAGTATCACTCAGCAATGAAATCTATGTCATCAGGCCCGTAGCAGCATAATGAGTAGATTCAGGTACGATGATTCTAACTGAAATAAGTCACACAGAAAAAGAAACATCATAAGATATCACTAATACACGGAATGTAAACTTGGCTACACAGGAACTGAATTCCAAAACAGAAATGGTTCTCAAATTTAGAAAACCAACTTATGCTTGCTTATGGGGAAAGGTGAGTTGGGGTGCTGCATAAAACCAGAGATTGAAATGAGCACAGATAAAGTTCCTTAAGCCAAATATGGAATAGACAAGAGCTACTCCTTGCTCAACGAAATGGACTCAACACCGCATATTAAACGCCTAAGAATGTACATGACTAGTAAGTATCTTAAAACCCATGGATTGCTATGTCTCCGAAAGAGAATCAAGCATGTGTACAGGGGCATAAACGCAGCAGTGATAGGATTGGAGAGGTTCGGTGAGCAAATGAAGACCCTTTGAAGTCATATTGCATGGTACCCATTCCACGGGTTTCAACTACCCAGGTTTTAGGTATTCTTCCTTCAGCTAAAACATGCATGTGGAACCCAGAGTATGATCAACCATGTGATCGGGAGACGTGTTCAAATATGTCTCAGTTTTCCTCCCCTGGTACTCGGGTGCAACATTCCAGACGCTTTACTAACACTCTCCCCACATGGAGAGTCAGCGCCTTTGACCTCCTGTTTGGCACAGTTTGCAATTTCTGCGGAAGATGAACAGGAATAGCGAGAACCAATGAGAGGCTAGCTGGAGGTGTCTGGACGGGCAAATTTAACTCTCATTTCGCAACAGGAAGAGGAAATAACCAAAGGCTCAGCGTTCCGTACCGGAACCAGATTAGGGCCTGAAGCCATCCTGCGGTGTTGCGGCCAGGTCACAAGAAAGCGAGTTGAAGAAAGGAGCTCAGGGGCACTGTAATTCACAAACCTGCAGTTATAAATGACAGCTATCGTCCAAAAATATACTGAAGTAAGGCTGCCAAGAGGACTTGAAAGCGGGGCAGAATTGCAGGGAACCGATTTCAGGAGGTAGACTGGAATTGCATTGAAAGCATAGGAAAAGAGGCAGAACGTCCACAATGATGCACTTGGCAAAAAAAGGCGTATGCGTTTTTTCCTGAATATATTCAGGAAAAAACGCATACGCCCTTTTTGGCCAACCAAGCAAGCTTGCAAAGGAAATCTGCACTACAATGAAGTCTCACTTCCCCCCGGTCAAAAGGGCCATCTGAAAAAAGTGTAAAATCCAGAAAGGCAGGACAGGCCATGGAGAACTGGGAGCCTTGTTATGCTGATGGGCGGGATGTAAATTGCCAACAGACACTCGGGAGAAGTGTATGGTGTTTCCTGAAACATCTAAAAAACAAAGCAACAGAGCCTAGGGCACTGCCACTTATGGTCCTATAGCTTAGGGAAATTAAAATCAAAAAGACACAGCAACCCCAAAGTTTGGGACACGTCTGTTTACAAGAACCTCGTTTACAGTACAAGTTCAACATCGCAGAAAGTGAAAAATGGATAAAGAAGTTGTGGTATTTACTTACAAAGCAATATCACTCAGCAATGAAATCTATGTCATCAGGCCCTTAGCATCACAATGAGTGGATTCAGGTATGATGATTCTAACTGAAATAAGTCACACAGAAAAAGAAACATCATAAGATATCAGTAATACACGGAATGGAAACTTGGCTACACAGGAACTGAATTACAGAACAGAACAGGGTCTCAAATTTAGAAAACCAACTTATGCTTGCTTAAGGGTAAAGGTGAGTTGGGGTGCTGCATAAAACCAGAGATTGAAATGAGCACAGATAAAGTGCCTTACGTCAAATATGAAATAGACAAGAGCTACTCCTTGCTCAACGAAATGGACTCAACACCGCATATTAAACGCCTAAGAATGTACCTGACTAGTAAGTATCGTAAAACCTATGGATTGCTATGTCTCCAAAACAGAATCAAGCATGTGTACAGGGGCATAAACGCAGCAGTGATAGGATTGGAGAGGTTCGGTGAGCAAATGAAGACCCTTTGAAGTCATATTGCATGGTACCCATTACACGGGTCTCAACTCTCCAGGTTTAAGGTATTCTTCCTTCAGCTAAAACATGCATGTGGAACCCAAGTATGATCAACAATGTGAACGGGAGACGTGTTCAAATATGTCTCAGTTTTCCTCCCCTGGTACTCGGGTGCAACATTCCAGACGCTTTACTAACACTCTCCCCACTTGGAGAGTCAGTCCCTTTAACCTCCTGTTTGGCCCAGTTTGCAATTTCTGCGGAAGATGAACAGGAATAGCGAGAACCAATGAGAGGCTAGCTGGAGGTGTCTGGACGGGCAAATTTAACTCTCATTTCCCACCAGGAAGAGGAAATAACCAAAGGCTCAGCATGCCGGGCCGCAACCAGATTAGGGCCTGAAGCCATCCTGCGGTGTTGCGGCCAGGTCACAAGAAAGCGAGTTGAAGAAAGGAGCTCAGGGGCACTGCAATTCACAAACCTGCAGAGTTATAAATGACAGCTATCGTCCAAAAATAGACTGAAGTAAGGCTGCCAAGAGGACTTGAAAGCGGGGCAGAATTGCAGGAAACCGATTTCAGGAGGTAGACTGGAATTGCATTGAAAGCATAGGAAAAGAGGCAGAACGTCCACAATGATGCACTTGGCCAAAGAGGGCGTATGCGTTTTTTCCTGAATATATTCAGGAAAAAACGCATACGCACTTTTTGGCCAACCAAGCAAGCTTGCAAAGGAAATCTGCACTACAATGAAGTCTCACTTCCCCCCGGTCAAAAGGGCCATCTGAAAAAAGTGTAAAATCCGGAAAGGCAGGACAGGCCATGGAGAACTGGGAGCCTTGTTATGCTGATGGGCGGGATGTAAATTGCCAACAGACACTCGGAAGAAGTGTATGGTGTCTCCTGAAACATCTAAAAAACAAAGCAACAGAGCCTAGGGCACTGCCGCTTCTGGTCCTATAGCTTAGGGAAATTAAAATCAAAAAGACACAGCCACCCCAAAGTTTGGGACGCCTCTGTTTACAAGAACCTCGTTTACAGTACAAGTTCAACATCGCAGAAAGTGAAAAATGGATAAAGAAGTTGTGGTATTTACTTACAAAGCAGTATCACTCAGCAATGAAATCTATGTCATCAGGCCCTTAGCATCACAATGAGTGGATTCAGGTATGATGATTCTAACTGAAATAAGTCACACAGAAAAAGAAACATCATAAGATATCAGTAATACACGGAATGGAAACTTGGCTACACAGGAACTGAATTACAGAACAGAACAGTGTCTCAAATTTAGAAAACCAACTTATGCTTGCTTAAGGGTAAAGGTGAGTTGGGGTGCTGCATAAACCCAGAGATTGAAATGAGCACAGATAAAGTTCCTTACGTCAAATATGAAATAGACAAGAGCTACTCCTTGCTCAACGAAATGGACTCAACACCGCATATTAAACGCCTAAGAATGTACCTGACTAGTAAGTATCGTAAAACCTATGGATTGCTATGTCTCCAAAAGAGAATCAAGCATGTGTACAGGGGCATAAACGCAGCAGTGATAGGATTGGAGAGGTTCGGTGAGCAAATGAAGACCCTTTGAAGTCATATTGCATGGTACCCATTACACGGGTCTCAACTCTCCAGGTTTAAGGTATTCTTCCTTCAGCTAAAACATGCATGTGGAACCCAAGTATGATCAACAATGTGAACGGGAGACGTGTTCAAATATGTCTCAGTTTTCCTCCCCTGGTACTCGGGTGCAACATTCCAGACGCTTTACTAACACTCTCCCCACTTGGAGAGTCAGTCCCTTTAACCTCCTGTTTGGCCCAGTTTGCAATTTCTGCGGAAGATGAACAGGAATAGCGAGAACCAATGAGAGGCTAGCTGGAGGTGTCTGGACGGGCAAATTTAACTCTCATTTCCCACCAGGAAGAGGAATTAACCAAAGGCTCAGCATGCCGGGCCGGAACCAGATTAGGGCCTGAAGCCATCCTGCGGTGTTGCGGCCAGGTCACAAGAAAGCGAGTTGAAGAAAGGAGCTCAGGGGCACTGCAATTCACAAACCTGCAGAGTTATAAATGACAGCTATCGTCCAAAAATAGACTGAAGTAAGGCTGCCAAGAGGACTTGAAAGCGGGGCAGAATTGCAGGAAACCGATTTCAGGAGGTAGACTGGAATTGCATTGAAAGCATAGGAAAAGAGGCAGAACGTCCACAATGATGCACTTGGCCAAAGAGGGCGTATGCGTTTTTTCCTGAATATATTCAGGAAAAAACGCATACGCACTTTTTGGCCAACCAAGCAAGCTTGCAAAGGAAATCTGCACTACAATGAAGTCTCACTTCCCCCCGGTCAAAAGGGCCATCTGAAAAAAGTGTAAAATCCAGAAAGGCAGGACAGGCCATGGAGAACTGGGAGCCTTGTTATGCTGATGGGCGGGATGTAAATTGCCAACAGACACTCGGAAGAAGTGTATGGTGTCTCCTGAAACATCTAAAAAACAAAGCAACAGAGCCTAGGGCACTGCCGCTTCTGGTCCTATAGCTTAGGGAAATTAAAATCAAAAAGACACAGCCACCCCAAAGTTTGGGACGCCTCTGTTTACAAGAACCTCGTTTACAGTACAAGTTCAACATCGCAGAAAGTGAAAAATGGATAAAGAAGTTGTGGTATTTACTTACAAAGCAGTATCACTCAGCAATGAAATCTATGTCATCAGGCCCTTAGCATCACAATGAGTGGATTCAGGTATGATGATTCTAACTGAAATAAGTCACACAGAAAAAGAAACATCATAAGATATCAGTAATACACGGAATGGAAACTTGGCTACACAGGAACTGAATTACAGAACAGAACAGGGTCTCAAATTTAGAAAACCAACTTATGCTTGCTTAAGGGTAAAGGTGAGTTGGGGTGCTGCATAAAACCAGAGATTGAAATGAGCACAGATAAAGTTCCTTAAGTCAAATATGGAATAGACAAGAGCTACTCCTTGCTCAACGAAATGGACTCAACACCGCATATTAAACGCCTTTGAATGTACCTGACTAGTAAGTATTGTAAAACCTATGGATTGCTATGTCTCCAAAAGAGAATCAAGCATGTGTACAGGGGCATAAACGCAGCATTGATAGGATTGGAGAGGTTTGGTGAGCAAATGAAGACCCTTTGAAGTCATATTGCATGGTACCCATTCCACGGGTCTCAACTCTCCAGGTTTAAGGTATTCTTCCTTCAGCTAAAACATGCATGTGGAACCCAAGTATGATCAACCATGTGAACGGGAGACGTGTTCAAATATGTCTCAGTTTTCCTCCCCTGATACTCGGGTGCAACATTCCAGACGCTTTACTAACACTCTCCCCACTTGGAGAGTCAGCGCCTTTAAACTCCTGTTTGGCCCAGTTTGCAATTTCTGCGGAAGATGAACAGGAATACCGAGAACCAATGAGAGGTTAGCTGGAGGTGTCTGGACGGGCAAATTTAACTCTCATTTCCCACCAGGAAGAGGAAATAACCAAAGGCTCAGCGTGCCGTACCGGAACCAGATTAGGGCCTGAAGCCATCCTGCGGTGTTGCGGCCAGCTCAAAAGAAAGCGAGTTGAAGAAAGGAGCTCAGGGGCACTGTAATTCACAAACCTGCAGAGTTATAAATGACAGCTATCGTCCAAAAATAGACTGAAGTAAGGCTGCCAAGAGGACTTGAAAGCGGGGCAGAATTGCAGGAAACCGATTTCAGGAGGTAGACTGGAATTGCATTGAAAGCATAGGAAAAGAGGCAGAACGTCCACAATGATGCACTTGGCCAAAAAGGGCGTATGCGTTTTTTCCTGAATATATTCAGGAAAAAACGCATACGCCCTTTTTGGCCAACCAAGCAAGCTTGCAAAGGAAATCTGCACTACAATGAAGTCTCACTTCCCCCCGGTCAAAAGGGCCATCTGAAAAAAGTGTAAAATCCAGAAAGGCAGGACAGGCCATGGAGAACTGGGAGCCTTGTTATGCTGATGGGCGGGATGTAAATTGCCAACAGACACTTGGGAGAAGTGTATGGTGTTTCCTGAAACATCCAAAAAACAAAGCAACAGAGCCTAGGGCACTTCCACTTATGGTCCTATAGCTTAGGGAAATTAAAATCAAAAAGACACAGCCACCCCAAAGTTTGGGACGCCTCCGTTTACGAGAACCTCGTTTACCGTACAAGTTCAATATCACAGAAAGTGAAAAATGGATAAAGAACTTGTGGTACTTACGTACAATGCAGTATCACTCAGCAATGAAATCTATGTCATCAGGCCCGTAGCAGCATAATGAGTGGATTCAGGTACGATGATTCTAACTGAAATAAATCACACAGAAAAAGAAACATCATAAGATATCACTAATACACGGAATGTAAACTTGGCTACACAGGAACTGCATTCCAAAACAGAACAGGGTCTCAAATTTAGAAAACCAACTTATGCTTGCTTAAGGGGAAAGGTGAGTTGGGGTGCTGCATAAAACCAGAGATTGAAATGAGCACAGATAAAGTTCCTTCACCCAAATATGGAATAGACAAGAGCTACTCCTTGCTCAACGAAATGGACGCAACACCCCATATTAAACGCCTAAGAATGTACCTGACTAGTAAGTATCTTAAAACCTATGGATTGCTATGTCTCCAAAAGAGAATCAAGCGTGTGTACAGGGGCATAAACGCAGCAGTGATAGCATTGGAGAGGTTCGGTGAGCAAATGAAGACCCTTTGAAGTCATATTGCATGGTACCCATTCCACGGGTCTCAACTCTCCAGGTTTAAGGTATTCTTCCTTCAGCTAAAACATGCATGTGGAACCCAGAGTATGATCAACCATGTGAACGGGAGACGTGTTCAAATATGTCTCAGTTTTCCTCCCCTGGTACTCGGGTGCAACATTCCAGACGCTTTACTAACACTCTCCCCACTTGGAGAGTCAGTCCCTTTAACCTCCTGTTTGGCCCAGTTTGCAATTTCTGCGGAAGATGAACAGGAATAGCGAGAACCAATGAGAGACTAGCTGGAGGTGTCTGAACGGGCAAATTTAACTCTCATTTCCCACCAGGAAGAGGAATTAACCAAAGGCTCAGCATGCCGGGCCGGAACCAGATTAGGGCCTGAAGCCATCCTGCGGTGTTGCGGCCAGGTCACAAGAAAGCGAGTTGAAGAAAGGAGCTCAGGGGCACTGTAATTCACAAACCTGCAGAGTTATAAATGACAGCTATCGTCCAAAAATAGACTGAAGTAAGACTGCCAAGAGGACTTGAAAGCGGGGCAGAATTGCAGGAAACCGATTTCAGGAGGTAGACTGGAATTGCATTGAAAGCATAGGAAAAGAGGCAGAACGTCCACAATGATGCACTTGGCCAAAAAGGGCGTATGCGTTTTTTCCTGAATATATTCAGGAAAAAACGCATACGCCCTTTTTGGCCAACCAAGCAAGCTTGCAAAGGAAATCTGCACTACAATGAAGTCTCACTTCCCCCCGGTCAAAAGGGCCATCTGAAAAAAGTGTAAAATCCAGAAAGGCAGGACAGGCCATGGAGAACTGGGAGCCTTGTTATGCTGATGGGCGGGATGTAAATTGCCAACAGACACTTGGGAGAAGTGTATGGTGTTTCCTGAAACATCTAAAAAACAAAGCAACAGAGCATAGGGCACTGCCACTTATGGTCCTATAGCTTAGGGAAATTAAAATCAAAAAGACGCAGCCACCCCAAAGTTTGGGACACCTCTGTTTACAAGAACCTCGTTTACAGTACAAGTTCAACATCGCAGAAAGTGAAAAATGGATAAAGAAGTTGTGGTATTTACTTACAAAGCAATATCACTCAGCAATGAAATCTATGTCATCAGGCCCTTAGCATCACAATGAGTGGATTCAGGTATGATGATTCTAACTGAAATAAGTCACACAGAAAAAGAAACATCATAAGATATCAGTAATACACGGAATGGAAACTTGGCTACACAGGAACTGAATTACAGAACAGAACAGGGTCTCAAATTTAGAAAAACAACTTATGCTTGCTTAAGGGTAAAGGTGAGTTGGGGTGCTGCATAAAACCAGAGATTGAAATGAGCACAGATAAAGTTCCTTAAGCCAAATATGGAATAGACAAGAGCTACTCCTTGCTCAACGAAATGGACTCAACACCGCATATTAAACGCCTAAGAATGTACCTGACTTGTAAGTATCTTAAAACCTAAGAATTGCTATGTCTCCGAAAGAGAATCAAGCATGTGTACAGGGGCAAAAACGCAGCAGTGATAGGATTGGAGAGGTTCAGTGAGCAAATGAAGACCCTTTGAAGTCATATTGCATGGTACCCATTCCACGGGTTTCAAATACCCAGGTTTAAGGTATTCTTCCTTCAGCTAAAACATGCATGTGGAACCTAGAGTATGATCAACCATGTGATCGGGAGACGTGTTCAAATATGTCTCAGTTTTCCTCCCTTGGTACTCGGGTGCAACATTCCAGACGCTTTACTAACACTCTCCCCACTTGGAGAGTCAGTCCCTTTAACCTCCTGTTTGGCCCAGTTTGCAATTTCTGCGGAAGATGAACAGGAATAGCGAGAACCAATGAGAGGCTAGCTGGAGGTGTCTGGACGGGCAAATTTAACTCTCATTTCCCACCAGGAAGAGGAATTAACCAAAGGCTCAGCATGCAGGGCCGAAACCAGATTAGGGCCTGAAGCCATCCTGCGGTGTTGCGGCCAGGTCACAAGAAAGCGAGTTGAAGAAAGGAGCTCAGGGGCACTGTAATTCACAAACCTGCAGAGTTATAAATGACAGCTATCGTCCAAAAATAGACTGAAGTAAGGCTGCCAAGAGGACTTGAAAGCGGGGCAGAATTGCAGGAAACCGATTTCAGGAGGTAGACTGGAATTGCATTGAAAGCATAGGAAAAGAGGCAGAACGTCCACAATGATGCACTTGGCCAAAAAGGGCGTATGCGTTTTTTCCTGAATATATTCAGGAAAAAACGCATACGCCCTTTTTGGCCAACCAAGCAAGCTTGCAAAGGAAATCTGCACTACAATGAAGTTTCACTTCCCCCCGGTCAAAAGGGCCATCTGAAAAAAGTGTAAAATCCAGAAAGGCAACAGGCAATTGAGAACTGGGAGCCTTGTTATGCTGATGGGCGGGATGTAAATTGCCAACAGACACTTGGGAGAAGTGTATGGTGTTTCCTGAAACATCTAAAAAACAAAGCAACAGAACCTAGGGCACTTCCACTTATGGTCCTATAGCTTAGGGAAATTAAAATCAAAAAGACACAGCCACCCCAAAGTTTGGAACGGCTCTGTTTACAAGAACCTCGTTTACAGTACAAGTTCAACATCGCAGAAAGTGAAAAATGGATAAAGAAGTTGTGGTATTTACTTACAAAGCAATATCACTCAGCAATGAAATCTGTGTCATCAGGCCCTTAGCAGCACAATGAGTGGATTCAGGTATGATGATTCTAACTGAAATAAGTCACACAGAAAAAGAAACATCATAAGATATCAGTAATACACGGAATGTAAACTTGGCTACACAGGAACTGAATTACAGAACAGAACAGGGTCTCAAATTTAGAAAACCAACTTATGCTTGCTTAAGGGTAAAGGTGAGTTGGGGTGCTGCATAAAACCAGAGATTGAAATGAGCACAGATAAAGTTCCTTAAGCCAAATATGGAATAGACAAGAGCTACTCCTTGCTCAACGAAATGGACTCAACACCGCATATTAAACGCCTAAGAATGTACCTGACTAGTAAGTATCGTAAAACCTATGGATTGCTATGTCTCCAAAAGAGAATCAAGCATGTGTACAGGGGCATAAACGCAGCAGTGATAGGATTGGAGAGGTTCGGTGAGCAAATGAAGACCCTTTGAAGTCATATTGCATGGTACCCATTACACGGGTCTCAACTCTCCAGGTTTAAGGTATTCTTCCTTCAGCTAAAACATACATGTGGAACCCAAGTATGATCAACCATGTGAACGGGAGACGTGTTCAAATATGTCTCAGTTTTCCTCCCCTGGTACTCGGGTGCAACATTCCAGACGCTTTACTAACACTCTCCCCACTTGGAGAGTCAGCGCCTTTAACCTCCTGTTTGGCCCAGTTTGCAATTTCTGCGGAAGATGAACAGGAATAGCGAGAACCAATGAGAGGCTAGCTGGAGGTGTCTGGACGGGCAAATTTAACTCTCATTTCCCACCAGGAAGAGGAAATAACCAAAGGCTCAGCGTGCCGTACCGGAACCAGATTAGGGCCTGAAGCCATCCTGCGGTGTTGCGGCCAGCTCAAAAGAAAGCGAGTTGAAGAAAGGAGCTCAGGGGCACTGTAATTCACAAACCTGCAGAGTTATAAATGACAGCTATCGTCCAAAAATAGACTGAAGTAAGGCTGCCAAGAGGACTTGAAAGCGGGGCAGAATTGCAGGAAACCGATTTCAGGAGGTAGACTGGAATTGCATTGAAAGCATAGGAAAAGAGGCAGAAAGTCCACAATGAGGCACTTGGCCAAAAAGGGCGTATGCGTTTTTTCCTGAATATATTCAGGAAAAAACGCATACGCCCTTTTTGGCCAACCAAGCAAGCTTGCAAAGGAAATCTGCACTACAATGAAGTCTCACTTCCCCCCGGTCAAAAGGGCCATCTGAAAAAAGTGTAAAATCCAGAAAGGCAGGACAGGCCATGGAGAACTGGGAGCCTTGTTATGCTGATGGGCGGGATGTAAATTGCCAACAACCACTCGGGAGAAGTGTATGGTGTTTCCTGAAACATCTAAAAAACAAAGCAACAGAACCTAGGGCACTTCCACTTATGGTCCTATAGCTTAGGGAAATTAAAATCAAAAAGACACAGCCACCCCAAAGTTTGGAACGGCTCTGTTTACAAGAACCTCGTTTACAGTACAAGTTCAACATCGCAGAAAGTGAAAAATGGATAAAGAACTTGTGGTATTTACTTACAAAGCAATATCACTCAGCAATGAAATCTATGTCATCAGGCCCTTAGCAGCACAATGAGTGGATTCAGGTACGATGATTCTAACTGAAATAAGTCACACAGAAAAAGAAACATCATAAGATATCACGAATACACGGAATGTAAACTTGGCTACACAGGAACTGAATTCCAAAACAGAACAGGGTCTAAAATTTAGAAAACCAACTTATTCTTGCTTAAGGGTAAAGGTGAGTTGGTGTGCTGCATAAAACCAGAGATTGAAATGAGCACAGATAAAGTTCCTTAAGTCAAATATGGAATAGACAAGAGCTACTCCTTGCTCAACGAAATGGACTCAACACCTCATATTAAACGCCTAAGAATGTACCTGACTAGTAAGTATCTTAAAACCTATGGATTGCTATGTCTCCGAAAGAGAATCAAGCATGTGTACAGGGGCATAAACTCAGCAGTGATAGGATTGGAGAGGTTCGGTGAGCAAATGAAGACCCTTTGAAGTCATATTGCATGGTACCCATTACACGGGTCTCAACTCTCCAGGTTTAAGGTATTCTTCCTTCAGCTAAAACATGCATGTGGAACCCAAGTATGATCAACCATGTGAACGGGAGACGTGTTCAAATATGTCTCAGTTTTCCTCCCCTGGTACTCGGGTGCAACATTCCAGACGCTTTACTAACACTCTCCCCACTTGGAGAGTCAGCGCCTTTAACCTCCTGTTTGGCCCAGTTTGCAATTTCTGCGGAAGATGAACAGGAATAGCGAGAACCAATGAGAGGCTAGCTGGAGGTGTCTGGACGGGCAAATTTAACTCTCATTTCCCACCAGGAAGAGGAAATAACCAAAGGCTCAGCGTGCCGTACCGGAACCAGATTAGGGCCTGAAGCCATCCTGCGGTGTTGCGGCCAGCTCAAAAGAAAGCGAGTTGAAGAAAGGAGCTCAGGGGCACTGTAATTCACAAACCTGCAGAGTTATAAATGACAGCTATCGTCCAAAAATAGACTGAAGTAAGGCTGCCAAGAGGACTTGAAAGCGGGGCAGAATTGCAGGAAACCGATTTCAGGAGGTAGACTGGAATTGCATTGAAAGCATAGGAAAAGAGGCAGAACGTCCACAATGAGGCACTTGGCCAAAAAGGGCGTATGCGTTTTTTCCTGAATATATTCAGGAAAAAACGCATACGCCCTTTTTGGCCAACCAAGCAAGCTTGCAAAGGAAATCTGCACTACAATGAAGTCTCACTTCCCCCCGGTCAAAAGGGCCATCTGAAAAAAGTGTAAAATCCAGAAAGGCAGGACAGGCCATGGAGAACTGGGAGCCTTGTTATGCAGATGGGCGGGATGTAAATTGCCAACAACCACTCGGGAGAAGTGTATGGTGTTTCCTGAAACATCTAAAAAACAAAGCAACAGAACCTAGGGCACTTCCACTTATGGTCCTATAGCTTAGGGAAATTAAAATCAAAAAGACACAGCCACCCCAAACTTTGGAACGGCTCTGTTTACAAGAACCTCGTTTACAGTACAAGTTCAACATCGCAGAAAGTGAAAAATGGATAAAGAAGTTGTGGTATTTACTTACAAAGCAATATCACTCAGCAATGAAATCTGTGTCATCAGGCCCATAGCAGCACAATGAGTGTATTCAGGTATTATGATTCTAACTGAAGTAAGTCACACAGAAAAGAAACATCATAAGATATCAGTAATACACGGAATGTAAACTTGGCTACACAGGAACTGAATTACAGAACAGAACAGGGACTCAAATTTAGAAAACCAACTTATGCTTGCTTAAGGGTAAAGGTGAGTTGGGGTGCTGCATAAAACCAGAGATTGAAATGAGCACAGATAAAGTTCCTTAAGCCAAATATGGAATAGACAAGAGCTACTCCTTGCTCAACGAAATGGACTCAACACCCCATATTAAACGCCTAAGAATGTACCTGACTAGTAAGTATCTTAAAACCTATGGATTGCTATGTCTCCAAAAGAGAATCAAGCGTGTGTACAGGGGAATAAACGCAGCAGTGATAGGATTGGAGAGGTTCGGTGAGCAAATGAAGACCCTTTGAAGTCATATTGCATGGTACCCATTCCACGGGTTTCAACTCTCCAGGTTTAAGGTATTCTTCCTTCAGCTAAAACATGCATGTGGAACCCAGAGTATGATCAACCGTGTGAACGGGAGACGTGTTCAAATATGTCTCAGTTTTCCTCCCCTGGTACTCGGGTGCAACATTCCAGACGCTTTACTAACACTCTCCCCACTTGGAGAGTCAGTCCCTTTAACCTCCTGTTTGGCCCAGTTTGCAATTTCTGCGGAAGATGAACAGGAATAGCGAGAACCAATGAGAGACTAGCTGGAGGTGTCTGGACAGGCAAATTTAACTCTCATTTCCCACCAGGAAGAGGAATTAACCAAAGGCTCAGTGTGCCGTGCCGGAACCCGATTAGGGCCTGAAGCCATTCTGCGGTGTTGCGGCCAGGTCACAAGAAAGCGAGTTGAAGAAAGGAGCTCAGGGGCACTGTAATTCACAAACCTGCAGAGTTATAAGTGACAGCTATCGTCCAAAAATAGACTGAAGTAAGGCTGCCAAGAGGACTTGAAAGCGGGGCAGAATTGCAGGAAACCGATTTCAGGAGGTAGACTGGAATTGCATTGAAAGCATAGGAAAAGAGGCAGAACGTCCACAATGATGCACTTGGCCAAAAAGGGCGTATGCGTTTTTTCCTGAATATATTCAGGAAAAAACGCATACGCCCTTTTTGGCCAACCAAGCAAGCTTGCAAAGGAAATCTGCACTACAATGAAGTCTCACTTCCCCCCGGTCAAAAGGGCCATCTGAAAAAAGTGTAAAATCCAGAAAGGCAGGACAGGCCATGGAGAACTGGGAGCCTTGTTATGCTGATGGGCGGGATGTAAATTGCCAACAACCACTCGGGAGAAGTGTATGGTGTTTCCTGAAACATCTAAAAAACAAAGCAACAGAACCTAGGGCACTTCCACTTATGGTCCTATAGCTTAGGGAAATTAAAATCAAAAAGACACAGCCACCCCAAAGTTTGGAACGGCTCTGTTTACAAGAACCTCGTTTACAGTACAAGTTCAACATCGCAGAAAGTGAAAAATGGATAAAGAAGTTGTGGTATTTACTTACAAAGCAATATCACTCAGCAATGAAATCTGTGTCATCAGGCCCATAGCAGCACAATGAGTGGATTCAGGTATGATGATTCTAACTGAAGTAAGTCACACAGAAAAAGAAACATCATAAGATATCAGTAATACACGGAATGTAAACTTGGCTACACAGGAACTGAATTACAGAACAGAACAGGGACTCAAATTTAGAAAACCAACTTATGCTTGCTTAAGGGTAAAGGTGAGTTGGGGTGCTGCATAAAACCAGAGATTGAAATGAGCACAGATAAAGTTCCTTAAGCCAAATATGGAATAGACAAGAGCTACTCCTTGCTCAACGAAATGGACTCAACACCGCATATTAAACGCCTAAGAATGTACCTGAATAGTAAGTATCTTAAAAACCTATGGATTGCTATGTCTCCGAAAGAGAATCAAGCATGTGTACAGGGGCATAAACGCAGCAGTGATAGGATTGGAGAGGTTCGGTGAGCAAATGAAGACCCTTTGAAGTCATATTGCATGGTACCCATTACACGGGTCTTAACTCTCCAGGTTTAAGGTATTCTTCCTTCAGCTAAAACATGCATGTGGAACCCAAGTATGATCAACCATGTGAACGGGAGACGTGTTCAAATATGTCTCAGTTTTCCTCCCCTGGTACTCGGGTGCAACATTCCAGACGCTTTACTAACACTCTCCCCACTTGGAGAGTCAGCACCTTTAACCTCCTGTTTGGCCCAGTTTGCAATTTCTGCGGAAGATGAACAGGAATAGCGAGAACCAATGAGAGGCTAGCTGGAGGTGTCTGGACGGGCAAATTTAACTCTCATTTCCCACCAGGAAGAGGAAATAACCAAAGGCTCAGCGTGCCGTGCCGGAACCAGATTAGGGCCTGAAGCCATTCTGCGGTGTTGCGGCCAGGTCAAAAGAAAGCGAGTTGAAGAAAGGAGCTCAGGGGCACTGTAATTCACAAACCTGCAGAGTTATAAATGATAGCTATCGTCCAAAAATAGACTGAAGTAAGGCTGCCAAGAGGACTTGAAAGCGGGACAGAATTGCAGGAAACCGATTTCAGGAGGTAGACTGGAATTGCATTGAAAGCATAGGAAAAGAGGCAGAACGTCCACAATGATGCACTTGGCCAAAAAGGGCGTATGCATTTTTTCCTGCATATATTCAGGAAAAAACGCATACGCCCTTTTTGGCCAACCAAGCAAGCTTGCAAAGGAAATCTGCACTACAATGAAGTCTCACTTCCCCCCGGTAAAAAGGGCCATCTGAAAAAAGTGTAAAATCCAGAAAGGCAGGACAGGCCATGGAGAACTGGGAGCCTTGTTATGCTGATGGGCGGGATGTAAATTGCCAACAGACACTCGGGAGAAGTGTATGGTGTTTCCTGAAACATCTAAAAAACAAAGCAACAGAGCCTAGGGCACTGCCACTTATGGTCCTATAGCTTAGGGAAATTAAAATCAAAAAGACACAGCCACCCCGAAATTTGGAACGGCTCTGTTTACAAGAACCTCGTTTACAGTACAAGTTCAACATCGCAGAAAGTGAAAAATGGATAAAGAAGTTGTGGTATTTACTTACAAAGCAATATGACTCAGCAATGAATTCTATGTCATCAGGCCCTTAGCGTCACAATGAGTGGATTCAGGTATGATGATTCTAACTGAAATAAGTCACACAGAAAAAGAAACATCATAAGATATCAGTAATACATGGAATGTAAACTTGGCTACACAGGAACTGAATTACAGAACAGAACAGGGTCTCAAATTTAGAAAACCAACTTATGCTTGCTTAAGGGGAAAGGTGAGTTGGGGTGCTGCATAAAACCAGAGATTGAAATGAGCACAGATAAAGTTCCTTAAGCCAAATATGGAATAGACAAGAGCTACTCCTTGCTCAACGAAATGGACTCAACACCCCATATTAAACGCCTAAGAATGTTCCTGACTAGTAAGTATCTTAAAACCTATGGATTGCTATGTCTCCAAAAGAGAATCAAGCATGTGTACAGGGGCATAAACGCAGCAGTGATAGGATTGGAGAGGTTCGGTGCGCAAATGAAGACACTTTGAAGTCATATTGCGTGGTACCCATTCCACGGGTTTCAACTACCCAGTTTTAAGGTATTCTTCCTTCAGCTAAAACATGCATGTGGAACCTAGAGTATGATCAACCATGTGATCGGGAGACGTGTTCAAATATGTCTCAGTTTTCGTACCCTGGTACTCGGGTGCAACATTCCAGACGCTTTACTAACACTCTCCCGACTTGGAGAGTCAGTCCCTTTAACCTCCTGTTTGGCCCAGTTTGCAATTTCTGCGGAAGATGAACAGGAATAGCGAGAACCAATGAGAGACTAGCTGGAGGTGTCTGGACGGGCAAATTTAACTCTCATTTCCCACCAGGAAGAGGAATTAACCAAAGGCTCAGCGTGCCGTGCCGGAACCAGATTAGGTCCTGAAGCCATCCTGCGGTGTTGCGGCCAGGTCACAAGAAAGCGAGTTGAAGAAAGGAGCTCAGGGGCACTGTAATTCACAAACCTACAGAGTTATAAATGACAGCTATCGTCCAAAAATAGACTGAAGTAAGGCTGCCAAGAGGACTTGAAAGCGGGGCAGAATTGCAGGAAACCGATTTCAGGAGGTAGACTGGAATTGCATTGAAAGCATAGGAAAAGAGGCAGAACGTCCACAATGATGCACTTGGCCAAAAAGGGCGTATGCGTTTTTTCCTGAATATATTCAGGAAAAAAACGCATACGCCCTTTTTGGCCAACCAAGCAAGCTTGCAAAGGAAATCTGCACTACAATGAAGTCTCACTTCCCCCCGGTCAAAAGGGCCATCTGAAAAAAGTGTAAAATCCAGAAAGGCAGGACAGGCCATGGAGAACTGGGAGCCTTGTTATGCTGATGGGCGGGATGTAAATTGCCAACAACCACTCGGGAGAAGTGTATGGTGTTTCCTGAAACATCTAAAAAACAAAGCAACAGAGCCTAGGGCACTTCCACTTATGGTCCTATAGCTTAGGGAAATTAAAATCAAAAAGACACAGCCACCCCAAAGTTTGGAACGGCTCTGTTTACAAGAACCTCGTTTACAGTACAAGTTCAACATCGCAGAAAGTGAAAAATGGATAAAGAACTTGTGGTACTTACGTACAATGCAGTATCACTCAGCAATGAAATCTATGTCATCAGGCCCGTAGCAGCATAATGAGTAGATTCAGGTACGATGATTCTAACTGAAATAAGTCACACAGAAAAAGAAACATCATAAGATATCACTAATACACGGAATGTAAACTTGGCTACACAGGAACTGAATTCCAAAACAGAACAGGGTCTCAAATTTAGAAAACCAACTTATGCTTGCTTAAGGGGAAAGGTGAGTTGGGTTGCTGCATAAAACCCGAGATTGAAATGAGCACAGATAAAGTTCCTTAAGCCAAATATGGAATAGACAAGAGCTACTCCTTGCTCAACGAAATGGACTCAACACCGCATATTAAACGTCTAAGAATGTACCTGACTAGTAAGTATCTTAAAACCTATGGATTGCTATGTCTCCAAAAGAGAATCAAGCATGTGTACAGGGGCATAAACGCAGCAGTGATAGGATTGGAGAGGTTCGGTGAGCAAATGAAGACCCTTTGAAGTCATATTGCATGGTACCCATTCCACGGGTTTCAACTACCCAGGTTTTAGGTATTCTTCCTTCAGCTAAAACATGCATGTGGAACCCAAGTATGATCAACCATGTGAACGGGAGACGTGTTCAAATATGTCTCAGTTTTCCTCCCCTGGTACTCGGGTGCAACATTCCAGACGCTTTACTAACACTCTCCCCACTTGGAGAGTCAGCGCCTTTAACCTCCTTTTGGCCCAGTTTGCAATTTCTGTGGAAAATGAACAGGAATAGCGAGAACCAATGAGAGGCTAGCTGGAGGTGTCTGGACGGGCAAATTTAACTCTCATTTCCCACCAGGAAGAGGAAATAACCAAAGGCTCAGCGTGCCGTACCGGAACCAGATTAGAGCCTGAAGCCATCCTGCGGTGTTGCGGCCAGCTCAAAAGAAAGCAAGTTGAACAAAGGAGCTCAGGGGCACTGTAATTCACAAACCTGCAGAGTTATAAATGACAGCTATCGTCCAAAAATAGACTGAAGTAAGGCTGCCAAGAGGACTTGAAAGCGGGGCAGAATTGCAGGAAACCAATTTCAGGAGGTAGACTGGAATTGCATTGAAAGCATAGGAAAAGAGGCAGAACGTCCACAATGATGCACTTGGCCAAAAAGGGCGTATGCGTTTTTTCCTGAATATATTCAGGAAAAAACGCATACGCCCTTTTTGGCCAACCAAGCAAGCTTGCAAAGGAAATCTGCACTACAATGAAGTCTCACTTCCCCCCGGTCAAAAGGGCCATCTGAAAAAAGTGTAAAATCCAGAAAGGCAGGACAGGCCATGGAGAACTGGGAGCCCTGTTATCCTGATGGGCGGGATGTAAATTGCCAACAACCACTCGGGAGAAGTGTATGGTGTTTCCTGAAACATCTAAAAAACAAAGCAACAGAACCTAGGGCACATCCACTTATGGTCCTATAGCTTAGGGAAATTAAAATCAAAAAGACACAGCCACCCTGAAGTTTGGAACGGCTCTGTTTACAAGAACCTCGTTTACAGTACAAGTTCAACATCGCAGAAAGTGAAAAATGGATAAAGAAGTTGTGGTATTTACTTACAAAGCAATATCACTCAGCAATGAATTCTATGTCATCAGGCCCTTAGCATCACAATGAGTGGATTCAGGTATGATGATTCTAACTGAAATAAGTCACACAGAAAAAGAAACATCATAAGATATCAGTAATACACGGAATGTAAACTTGGCTACACAGGAACTGAATTACAGAACAGAACAGGGACTCAAATTTAGAAAACCAACTTTTGCTTGCTTAAGGGGAAAGGTGAGTTGGGGTGCTGCATAAAACCAGAGATTGAAATGAGCACAGATAAAGTTCCTTAAGCCAAATATGGAATAGACAAGAGCTACTCCTTGCTCAACGAAATGGACTCAAAACCCCATATTAAACCCCTAAGAATGTACCTGACTAGTAAGTATCTTAAAACCTATGGATTGCTATGTCTCCAAAAGAGAATCAAGCGTGTGTACAGCGGAATAAACGCAGCAGTGATAGGATTGGAGAGGTTCGGTGAGCAAATGAAGACCCTTTGAAGTCATATTGCATGGTACCCATTACACGGGTCTCAACTCTCCAGGTTTAAGGTATTCTTCCTTCAGCTAAAACATGCATGTGGAACCTAGAGGATGATCAACCATGTGAACGGGAGACGTGTTCAAATATGTCTCAGTTTTCCTCCCCTGGTACTCGGGTGCAACATTCCCGACGCTTTACTAACACTCTCCCGACTTGGAGAGTCAGTCCCTTTAACCTCCTGTTTGGCCCAGTTTGCAATTTCTGCGGAAGATGAACAGGAATAGCGAGTACCAATGAGAGGCTAGCTGGAGGTGTCTGGACGGGCAAATTTAACTCTCATTTCCCACCAGGAAGAGGAATTAACCAAAGGCTCAGCATGCCGGGCCGGAACCAGATTAGGGCCTGAAGCCATCCTGCGGTGTTGCGGCCAGGTCACAAGAAAGCGAGTTGAAGAAAGGAGCTCAGGGGCACTGTAATTCACAAACCTGCAGAGTTATAAATGACAGCTATCGTCCAAAAATAGACTGAAGTAAGGCTGCCAAGAGGACTTGAAAGCGGGGCAGAATTGCAGGAAACTGATTTCAGGAGGTAGACTGGAATTGCATTGAAAGCATAGGAAAAGAGGCAGAACGTCCACAATGATGCACTTGGCCAAAAAGGGCGTATGCGTTGTTTCCTGAATATATTCAGGAAAAAACGCATACGCCCTTTTTGGCCAACCAAGCAAGCTTGCAAAGGAAATCTGCACTACAATGAAGTCTCACTTCCCCCCCGGTCAAAAGGGCTATCTGAAAAAAGTGTAAAATCCAGAAAGGCAACAGGCCATTGAGAACTGGGAGCCTTGTTATGCTGATGGGCGGGATGTAAATTGCCAAAAGACACTTGGGAGAAGTGTATGGTGTTTCCTGAAACATCTAAAAAACAAAGCAACAGAGCCTAGGGCACTTCCACTTATGGTCCTATAGCTTAGGGAAATTAAAATCAAAAAGACACAGCCACCCCAAAGTTTGGAACGGCTCTGTTTACAAGAACCTCGTTTACAGTACAAGTTCAACATCGCAGAAAGTGAAAAATGCAAAAAGAAGTTGTTGTATTCACTTACAAAGTAATATCACTCAGCAATGAAATCTATGTCATCAGGCCCTTAGCATCACAATGAGTGGATTCAGGTATGATGATTCTAACTGAAATAAGTCACACAGAAAAAGAAACATCATAAGATATCACTAATACACGGAATGTAAACTTGGCTACACAGGAACTGAATTACAGAACAGAACAGGGTCTCAAATTTAGAAAACCAACTTATGCTTGCTTAAGGGTAAAGGTGAGTTGGGGTGCTGCATAAAACCAGAGATTGAAATGAGCACAGATAAAGTTCCTTAAGCCAAATATGGAATAGACAAGAGCTACTCCTTCCTCAACGAAATGGACTCAACACCCCATATTAAACGCCTAAGAATGTTCCTGACTAGTAAGTATCTTAAAACCTATGGATTGCTATGTCTCCAAAACAGAATCAAGCATGTGTACAGGGGCATAAACGCAGCAGTGATAGGATTGGAGAGGTTCGGTGCGCAAATGAAGACACTTTGAAGTCATATTGCATGGTACCCATTCCACGGGTTTCAACTACCCAGGTTTAAGGTATTCTTCCTTCAGCTAAAACATGCATGTGGAACCTAGAGTATGATCAACCATGTGATCGGGAGACGTGTTCAAATATGTCTCAGTTTTCGTACCCTGGTACTCGGGTGCAACATTCCAGACGCTTTACTAACACTCTCCCGACTTGGAGAGTCAGTCCCTTTAACCTCCTGTTTGGCCCAGTTTGCAATTTCTGCGGAAGATGAACAGGAATAGCGAGAACCAATGAGAGACTAGCTGGAGGTGTCTGGACGGGCAAATTTAACTCTCATTTCCCACCAGGTAGAGGAATTAACCAAAGGCTCAGCGTGCCGTGCCGGAACCTGATTAGGTCCTGAAGCCATCCTGCGGTGTTGCGGCCAGGTCACAAGAAAGCGAGTTGAAGAAAGGAGCTCAGGGGCACTGTAATTCACAAACCTGCAGAGTTATAAATGACAGCTATCGTCCAAAAATAGACTGAAGTAAGGCTGCCAAGAGGACTTGAAAGCGGGGCAGAATTGCAGGAAACCGATTTCAGGAGGTAGACTGGAATTGCATTGAAAGCATAGGAAAAGAGGCAGAACGTCCACAATGATGCACTTGGCCAAAAAGGGCGTATGCGTTTTTTCCTGAATATATTCAGGAAAAAACGCATACGCCCTTTTTGGCCAACCAAGCAAGCTTGCAAAGGAAATCTGCACTACAATGAAGTCTCACTTCCCCCCGGTCAAAAGGGCCATCTGAAAAAAGTGTAAAATCCAGAAAGGCAGGACAGGCCATGGAGAACTGGGAGCCTTGTTATGCTGATGGGCGGGATGTAAATTGCCAACAACCACTCGGGAGAAGTGTATGGTGTTTCCTGAAACATCTAAAAAACAAAGCAACAGAGCCTAGGGCACTTCCACTTATGGTCCTATAGCTTAGGGAAATTAAAATCAAAAAGACACAGCCACCCCAAAGTTTGGAACGGCTCTATTTACAAGAACCTCGTTTACAGTACAAGTTCAACATCGCAGAAAGTGAAAAATGGATAAAGAACTTGTGGTACTTACGTACAATGCAGTATCACTCAGCAATGAAATCTATGTCATCAGGCCCGTAGCAGCATAATGAGTAGATTCAGGTACGATGATTCTAACTGAAATAAGTCACACAGAAAAAGAAACATCATAAGATATCACTAATACACGGAATGTAAACTTGGCTACACAGGAACTGAATTCCAAAACAGAACAGGGTCTCAAATTTAGAAAACCAACTTATGCTTGCTTAAGGGGAAAGGTGAGTTGGGTTGCTGCATAAAACTAGAGATTGAAATGAGCACAGATAAAGTTCCTTAAGCCAAATATGGAATAGACAAGAGCTACTCCTTGCTCAACGAAATGGACTCAACACCCCATATTAAACGCCTAAGAATGTACCTGACTAGTAAGTATCTTAAAACCTATGGATTGCTATGTCTCCGAAAGAGAATCAAGCATGTGTACAGGGGCATAAACGCAGCAGTGATAGGATTGGAGAGGTTCGGTGAGCAAATGAAGACCCTTTGAAGTCATATTGCATGGTACCCATTCCACGGGTTTCAACTACCCAGGTTTTAGGTATTCTTCCTTCAGCTAAAACATGCATGTGGAACCCAAGTATGATCAACCATGTGAACGGGAGACGTGTTCAAATATGTCTCAGTTTTCCTCCCCTGGTACTCGGGTGCAACATTCCAGACGCTTTACTAACACTCTCCCCACTTGGAGAGTCAGCGCCTTTCACCTCCTGTTTGGCCCAGTTTGCAATTTCTGCGGAAGATGAACAGGAATAGTGAGAACCAATGAGAGGCTAGCTGGAGGTGTCTGGACGGGCAAATTTAACTCTCATTTCCCACCAGGAAGAGGAATTAACCAAAGACTCAGCGTGCCGTGCCGGAACCAGATTAGGTCCTGAAGCCATCCTGCGGTGTTGCGGCCAGGTCACAAGAAAGCGAGTTGAAGAAAGGAGCTCAGGGGCACTGTAATTCACAAACCTGCAGAGTTATAAATGACAGCTATCGTCCAAAAATAGACTGAAGTAAGGCTGCCAAGAGGACTTGAAAGCGGGGCAGAATTGCAGGAAACCGATTTCAGGAGGTAGACTGGAATTGCATTGAAAGCATAGGAAAAGAGGCAGAACGTCCACAATGATGCACTTGGCCAAAAAGGGCGTATGCGTTTTTTCCTGAATATATTCAGGAAAAAACGCATACGCCCTTTTTGGCCAACCAAGCAAGCTTGCAAAGGAAATCTGCACTACAATGAAGTCTCACTTCCCCCCGGTCAAAAGGGCCATCTGAAAAAAGTGTAAAATCCAGAAAGGCAGGACAGGCCATGGAGAACTGGGAGCCTTGTTATGCTGATGGGCGGGATGTAAATTGCCAACAACCACTCGGGAGAAGTGTATGGTGTTTCCTGAAACATCTAAAAAACAAAGCAACAGAGCCTAGGGCACTTCCACTTATGGTCCTATAGCTTAGGGAAATTAAAATCAAAAAGACACAGCCACCCCAAAGTTTGGAACGGCTCTGTTTACAAGAACCTCGTTTACAGTACAAGTTCAACATCGCAGAAAGTGAAAAATGGATAAAGAACTTGTGGTACTTACGTACAATGCAGTATCACTCAGCAATGAAATCTATGTCATCAGGCCCGTAGCAGCATAATGAGTAGATTCAGGTACGATGATTCTAACTGAAATAAGTCACACAGAAAAAGAAACATCATAAGATATCACTAATACACGGAATGTAAACTTGGCTACACAGGAACTGAATTCCAAAACAGAACAGGGTCTCAAATTTAGAAAACCAACTTATGCTTGCTTAAGGGGAAAGGTGAGTTGGGTTGCTGCATAAAACCAGAGATTGAAATGAGCACAGATAAAGTTCCTTAAGCCAAATATGGAATAGACAAGAGCTACTCCTTGCTCAACGAAATGGACTCAACACCGCATATTAAACGCCTAAGAATGTACCTGACTAGTAAGTATCTTAAAACCTATGGATTGCTATGTCTCCGAAAGAGAATCAAGCATGTGTACAGGGGCATAAACGCAGCAGTGATAGGATTGGAGAGGTTCAGTGAGCAAATGAAGACCCTTTGAAGTCATTAAGCATGGTACCCATTCCACGGGTTTCAACTACCCAGGTTTTAGGTATTCTTCCTTCAGCTAAAACATGCATGTGGAACCCAAGTATGATCAACCATGTGAACGGGAGACGTGTTCAAATATGTCTCAGTTTTCCTCCCCTGGTACTCGGGTGCAACATTCCAGACGCTTTACTAACACTCTCCCCACTTGGAGAGTCAGCGCCTTTAACCTCCTGTTTGGCCCAGTTTGCAATTTCTGCGGAAGATGAACAGGAATAGCGAGAACCAATGAGAGGCTAGCTGGAGGTGTCTGGACGGGCAAATTTAACTCTCATTTCCCACCAGGAAGAGGAAATAACCAAAGGCTCAGTGTGCCGTACCGGAACCAGATTAGGTCCTGAAGCAATCCTGCGGTGTTGCGGCCAGCTCAAAAGAAAGCGAGTTGAACAAAGGAGCTCAGGGGCACTGTAATTCACAAACCTGCAGAGTTATAAATGACAGCTATCGTCCAAAAATAGACTGAAGTAAGGCTGCAAAGAGGACTTGAAAGCGGGGCAGAATTGCAGGAAACCGATTTCAGGAGGTAGACTGGAATTGCATTGAAAGCATAGGAAAAGAGGCAGAACGTCCACAATGATGCACTTGGCCAAAAAGGGCGTATGCGTTTTTTCCTGAATATATTCATGAAAAAACGCATACGCCCTTTTTGGCCAACCAAGCAAGCTTGCAAAGGAAATCTGCACTACAATGAAGTCTCACTTCCCCCCGGTCAAAAGGGCCATCTGAAAAAAGTGTAAAATCCAGAAAGGCAGGACAGGCCATGGAGAACTGGGAGCCTTGTTATGCTGATGGGCGGGATGTAAATTGCCAACAACCACTCGGGAGAAGTGTATGGTGTTTCCTGAAACATCTAAAAAACAAAGCAACAGAACCTAGGGCACTTCCACTTATGGTCCTATAGCTTAGGGAAATTAAAATCAAAAAGACACAGCCACCCCAAAGTTTGGAACGGCTCTGTTTACAAGAACCTCGTTTACAGTACAAGTTCAACATCGCAGAAAGTGAAAAATGGATAAAGAAGTTGTGGTATTTACTTACAAAGCAATGTCACTCAGCAATGAAATCTGTGTCATCAGGCCCTTAGCAGCACAATGAGTGGATTCAGGTATGATGATTCTAACTGAAGTAAGTCACACAGAAAAAGAAACATCATAAGATATCAGTAATACACGGAATGTAAACTTGGCTACACAGGAACTGAATTACAGAACAGAACAGGGTCTCAAATTTAGAAAACCAACTTATGCTTGCTTAAGGGTAAAGGTGAGTTGGGGTGCTGCATAAAACCAGAGATTGAAATGAGCACAGATAAAGTTCCTTAAGTCAAATATGGAATAGACAAGAGCTACTCCTTGCTCAACGAAATGGACTCAACACCGCATATTAAACGCCTAAGAATGTACCTGACTAGTAAGTGTCTTAAAAACCTATGGATTGCTATGTCTCCAAAAGAGAATCAAGCATGTGTACAGGGGCATAAACGCAGCAGTGATAGGATTGGAGAGGTTCGGTGAGCAAATGAAGACCCTTTGAAGTCATATTGCATGGTACCCATTACACGGGTCTTAACTCTCCAGGTTTAAGGTATTCTTCCTTCAGCTAAAACATGCATGTGGAACCCAAGTATGATCAACCATGTGAACGGGAGACGTGTTCAAATATGTCTCAGTTTTCGTACCCTGGTACTCGGGTGCAACATTCCAGACGCTTTACTAACACTCTCCCGACTTGGAGAGTCAGTCCCTTTAACCTCCTGTTTGGCCCAGTTTGCAATTTCTGCGGAAGATGAACAGGAATAGCGAGAACCAATGAGAGACTAGCTGGAGGTGTCTGGACGGGCAAATTTAACTCTCATTTCCCACCAGGTAGAGGAATTAACCAAAGGCTCAGCGTGCCGTGCCGGAACCTGATTAGGTCCTGAAGCCATCCTGCGGTGTTGCGGCCAGGTCACAAGAAAGCGAGTTGAAGAAAGGAGCTCAGGGGCACTGTAATTCACAAACCTGCAGAGTTATAAATGACAGCTATCGTCCAAAAATAGACTGAAGTAAGGCTGCCAAGAGGACTTGAAAGCGGGGCAGAATTGCAGGAAACCGATTTCAGGAGGTAGACTGGAATTGCATTGAAAGCATAGGAAAAGAGGCAGAACGTCCACAATGATGCACTTGGCCAAAAAGGGCGTATGCGTTTTTTCCTGAATATATTCAGGAAAAAACGCATACGCCCTTTTTGGCCAACCAAGCAAGCTTGCAAAGGAAATCTGCACTACAATGAAGTCTCACTTCCCCCCGGTCAAAAGGGCCATCTGAAAAAAGTGTAAAATCCAGAAAGGCAGGACAGGCCATGGAGAACTGGGAGCCTTGTTATGCTGATGGGCGGGATGTAAATTGCCAACAACCACTCGGGAGAAGTGTATGGTGTTTCCTGAAACATCTAAAAAACAAAGCAACAGAGCCTAGGGCACTTCCACTTATGGTCCTATAGCTTAGGGAAATTAAAATCAAAAAGACACAGCCACCCCAAAGTTTGGAACGGCTCTGTTTACAAGAACCTCGTTTACAGTACAAGTTCAACATCGCAGAAAGTGAAAAATGGATAAAGAACTTGTGGTACTTACGTACAATGCAGTATCACTCAGCAATGAAATCTATGTCATCAGGCCCGTAGCAGCATAATGAGTAGATTCAGGTATGATGATTCTAACTGAAATAAGTCACACAGAAAAAGAAACATCATAAGATATCACTAATACACGGAATGTAAACTTGGCTACACAGGAACTGAATTCCAAAACAGAACAGGGTCTCAAATTTAGAAAACCAACTTATGCTTGCTTAAGGGGAAAGGTGAGTTGGGTTGCTGCATAAAACCAGAGATTGAAATGAGCACAGATAAAGTTCCTTAAGCCAAATATGGAATAGACAAGAGCTACTCCTTGCTCAACGAAATGGACTCAACACCGCATATTAAACGCCTAAGAATGTACCTGACTAGTAAGTATCTTAAAACCTATGGATTGCTATGTCTCCGAAAGAGAATCAAGCATGTGTACAGGGGCATAAACGCAGCAGTGATAGGATTGGAGAGGTTCAGTGAGCAAATGAAGACCCTTTGAAGTCATTAAGCATGGTACCCATTCCACGGGTTTCAACTACCCAGGTTTTAGGTATTCTTCCTTCAGCTAAAACATGCATGTGGAACCCAAGTATGATCAACCATGTGAACGGGAGACGTGTTCAAATATGTCTCAGTTTTCCTCCCCTGGTACTCGGGTGCAACATTCCAGACGCTTTACTAACACTCTCCCCACTTGGAGAGTCAGCGCCTTTAACCTCCTGTTTGGCCCAGTTTGCAATTTCTGCGGAAGATGAACAGGAATAGCGAGAACCAATGAGAGGCTAGCTGGAGGTGTCTGGACGGGCAAATTTAACTCTCATTTCCCACCAGGAAGAGGAAATAACCAAAGGCTCAGTGTGCCGTACCGGAACCAGATTAGGTCCTGAAGCAATCCTGCGGTGTTGCGGCCAGCTCAAAAGAAAGCGAGTTGAACAAAGGAGCTCAGGGGCACTGTAATTCACAAACCTGCAGAGTTATAAATGACAGCTATCGTCCAAAAATAGACTGAAGTAAGGCTGCAAAGAGGACTTGAAAGCGGGGCAGAATTGCAGGAAACCGATTTCAGGAGGTAGACTGGAATTGCATTGAAAGCATAGGAAAAGAGGCAGAACGTCCACAATGATGCACTTGGCCAAAAAGGGCGTATGCGTTTTTTCCTGAATATATTCAGGAAAAAACGCATACGCCCTTTTTGGCCAACCAAGCAAGCTTGCAAAGGAAATCTGCACTACAATGAAGTCTCACTTCCCCCCGGTCAAAAGGGCCATCTGAAAAAAGTGTAAAATCCAGAAAGGCAGGACAGGCCATGGAGAACTGGGAGCCTTGTTATGCTGATGGGCGGGATGTAAATTGCCAACAACCACTCGGGAGAAGTGTATGGTGTTTCCTGAAACATCTAAAAAACAAAGCAACAGAACCTAGGGCACTTCCACTTATGGTCCTATAGCTTAGGGAAATTAAAATCAAAAAGACACAGCCACCCCAAAGTTTGGAACGGCTCTGTTTACAAGAACCTCGTTTACAGTACAAGTTCAACATCGCAGAAAGTGAAAAATGGATAAAGAAGTTGTGGTATTTACTTACAAAGCAATGTCACTCAGCAATGAAATCTGTGTCATCAGGCCCTTAGCAGCACAATGAGTGGATTCAGGTATGATGATTCTAACTGAAGTAAGTCACACAGAAAAAGAAACATCATAAGATATCAGTAATACACGGAATGTAAACTTGGCTACACAGGAACTGAATTACAGAACAGAACAGGGTCTCAAATTTAGAAAACCAACTTATGCTTGCTTAAGGGTAAAGGTGAGTTGGGGTGCTGCATAAAACCAGAGATTGAAATGAGCACAGATAAAGTTCCTTAAGTCAAATATGGAATAGACAAGAGCTACTCCTTGCTCAACGAAATGGACTCAACACCGCATATTAAACGCCTAAGAATGTACCTGACTAGTAAGTGTCTTAAAAACCTATGGATTGCTATGTCTCCAAAAGAGAATCAAGCATGTGTACAGGGGCATAAACGCAGCAGTGATAGGATTGGAGAGGTTCGGTGAGCAAATGAAGACCCTTTGAAGTCATATTGCATGGTACCCATTACACGGGTCTTAACTCTCCAGGTTTAAGGTATTCTTCCTTCAGCTAAAACATGCATGTGGAACCCAAGTATGATCAACCATGTGATCGGGAGACGTGTTCAAATATGTCTCAGTTTTCGTACCCTGGTACTCGGGTGCAACATTCCAGACGCTTTACTAACACTCTCCCCACTTGGAGAGTCAGTCCCTTTAACCTCCTGTTTGGCCCACTTTGCAATTTCTGCGGAAGATGAACAGGAATAGTGAGAACCAATGAGAGGCTAGCTGGAGGTGTCTGGATGGGCAAATTTAACTCTCATTTCCCACCAGGAAGAGGAATTAACCAAAGGCTCAGCGTGCCGTGCCGGAACCAGATTAGGGCCTGAAGCCATCCTGCGGTGTTGCGACCAGCTCAAAAGAAAGCGAGTTGAAGAAAGGAGCTCAAGGGCACTGTAATTCACAAACCTGCAGAGTTATAAATGACAGCTATCGTCCAAAAATAGACTGAAGTAAGGCTGCCAAGAGGACTTGAAAGCGGGGCAGAATTGCAGGAAACCGATTTCAGGAGGTAGACTGGAATTGCATTGAAAGCATAGGAAAAGAGGCAGAACGTCCACAATGATGCACTTGGCCAAAAAGGGCGTATGCGTTTTTTCCTGAATATATTCAGGAAAAAACGCATACGCCCTTTTTGGCCAACCAAGCAAGCTTGCAAAGGAAATCTGCACTACAATGAAGTCTCACTTCCCCCCGGTCAAAAGGGCCATCTGAAAAAAGTGTAAAATCCAGAAAGGCAGGACAGGCCATGGAGAACTGGGAGCCTTGTTATGCTGATGGGCGGGATGTAAATTGCCAACAACCACTCGGGAGAAGTGTATGGTGTTTCCTGAAACATCTAAAAAACAAAGCAACAGAGCCTAGGGCACTGCCACTTATGGTCCTATAGCTTAGGGAAATTAAAATCAAAAAGACACAGCCACCCCAAAGTTTGGGACGCCTCTGTTTACAAGAACCTCGTTTACAGTACAAGTTCAACATCGCAGAATGTGAAAAATGGATAAAGAACTTGTGGTACTTACGTACAATGCAGTATCACTCAGCAATGAAATCTATGTCATCGGGCCCGTAGCAGCATAATGAGTGGATTCAGGTACGATGATTCTAACTGAAATAAGTCACACAGAAAAAGAAACATCATAAGATATCAGTAATACACGGAATGTAAACTTGGCTACACAGGAACTGAATTACAGAACAGAACAGGGTCTCAAATTTAGAAAACCAACTTATGCTTGCTTAAGGGGAAAGGTGAGTTGGGGTGCTGCATAAAACCAGAGATTGAAATGAGCACAGATAAAGTTCCTTAAGCCAAATATGCAATAGACAAGAGCTACTCCTTGCTCAACGAAATGGACTCAAAACCCCATATTAAACCCCTAAGAATGCACCTGACTAGTAAGTATCTTAAAACCTATGGATTGCTATGTCTCCAAAAGAGAATCAAGCGTGTGTACAGCGGAATAAACGCAGCAGTGATAGGATTGGAGAGGTTCGGTGAGCAAATGAAGACCCTTTGAAGTCATATTGCATGGTACCCATTACACGGGTCTCAACTCTCTAGGTTTAAGGTACTCTTCCTTCAGCTAAAACATGCATGTGGAACCTAGAGTATGATCAACAATGTGAACGGGAGACGTGTTCAAATATGTCTCAGTTTTCCTCCCCTGGTACTCGGGTGCAACATTCCAGACGCTTTACTAACACTCTCCCCACTTGGAGAGTCAGTCCCTTTAAACTCCTGTTTGGCCCAGTTTGCAATTTCTGCGGAAGATGAACAGGAATAGCGAGAACCAATGAGAGACTAGCTGGAGGTGTCTGGACGGGCAAATTTAACTCTCATTTCCCACCAGGAAGAGGAATTAACCAAAGGCTCAGCGTGCCGTGCTGGAACCAGATTAGGTCCTGAAGCCATCCTGCGGTGTTGCGGCCAGGTCACAAGAAAGCGAGTTGAAGAAAGGAGCTCAGGGGCACTGTAATTCACAAACCTGCAGAGTTATAAATGACAGCTATCGTCCAAAAATAGACTGAAGTAAGGCTGCCAAGAGGACTTGAAAGCGGGGCAGAATTGCAGGAAACCGATTTCAGGAGGTAGACTGGAATTGCATTGAAAGCATAGGAAAAGAGGCAGAACGTCCACAATGATGCACTTGGCCAAAAAGTGCGTATGCGTTTTTTCCTGAATATATTCAGGAAAAAACGCATACGCCCTTTTTGGCCAACCAAGCCAGCTTGCAAAGGAAATCTGCACTACAATGAAGTCTCACTTCCCCCCCGGTCAAAAAGGCCATCTGAAAAAAGTGTAAAATCCAGAAAGGCAGGACAGGCCATGGAGAACTGGGAGCCTTGTTATGCTGATGGGCGGGATGTAAATTGCCAACAACCACTCGGGAGAAGTGTATGGTGTTTCCTGAAACATGTAAACAACAAAGCAACAGAACCTAGGGCACTTCCACTTATGGTCCTATAGCTTAGGGAAATTAAAATCAAAAAGACACAGCCACCCCAAAGTTTGGAACGGCTCTGTTTACAAGAACCTCGTTTACAGTACAAGTTCAACATCGCAGAAAGTGAAAAATGGATAAAGAAGTTGTGGTATTTACTTACAAAGCAATATCACTCAGCAATGAAATCTGTGTCATCAGGCACTTAGCAGCACAATGAGTGGATTCAGGTATGATGATTCTAACTGAAGTAAGTCACACAGAAAAAGAAACATCATAAGATATCAGTAATACACGGAATGTAAACTTGGCTACACAGGAACTGAATTACAGAACAGAACAGGGTCTCAAATTTAGAAAACCAACTTATGCTTGCTTAAGGGTAAAGGTGAGTTGGGGTGCTGCATAAAACCAGAGATTGAAATGAGCACAGATAAAGTTCCTTAAGTCAAATATGGAATAGACAAGAGCTACTCCTTGCTCAACGAAATGGACTCAACACCGCATATTAAACGCCTAAGAATGTACCTGACTAGTAAGTATCTTAAAACCTATGGATTGCTATGTCTCCGAAAGAGAATCAAGCATGTGTACAGGGGCATAAACGCAGCAGTGATAGGATTGGAGAGGTTCGGTGAGCAAATGAAGACCCTTTGAAGTCATATTGCATGGTACCCATTACACGGGTCTTAACTCTCCAGGTTTAAGGTATTCTTCCTTCAGCTAAAACATGCATGTGGAACCCAAGTATGATCAACCATGTGAACGGGAGACGTGTTCAAATATGTCTCAGTTTTCCTCCCCTGGTACTCGGGTGCAGCATTCCAGACGCTTTACTAACACTCTCCCCACTTGGAGAGTCAGCGCCTTTAACCTCCTGTTTGGCCCAGTTTGCAATTTCTGCGGAAGATGAACAGGAATAGCGAGAACCAATGAGAGACTAGCTAGAGGTGTCTGGACGGGCAAATTTAACTCTCATTTCCCACCAGGAAGAGGAAATAACCAAAGGCACAGCGTGCCGTGCCGGAACCAGATTAGGGCCTGAAGCCATCCTGCGGTGTTGCGGCCAGGTCACAAGAAAGCGAGTTGAAGAAAGGAGCTCAGGGGCACTGTAATTCACAAACCTGCAGAGTTATAAATGACAGCTATCGTCCAAAAATAGACTGAAGTAAGGCTGCCAAGAGGACTTGAAAGCGGGGCAGAATTGCAGGAAACCGATTTCAGGAGGTAGACTGGAATTGCATTGAAAGCATAGGAAAACAGGCAGAACGTCCACAATGATGCACTTGGCCAAAAACTGCGTATGCGTTTTTTCCTGAATATATTCAGGAAAAAACGCATACGCCCTTTTTGGCCAACCAAGCAAGCTTGCAAAGGAAATCTGCACTACAATGAAGTCTCACTTCCCCCCGGGCAAAAGGGCCATCTGAAAAAAGTGTAAAATCCAGAAAGGCAGGACAGGCCATGGAGAACTGGGAGCCTTGTTATGCTGATGGGCGGGATGTAAATTGCCAACAACCACTCGGGAGAAGTGTATGGTGTTTCCTGAAACATCTAAAAAACAAAGCAACAGAGCCTAGGGCACTGCCACTTATGGTCCTATAGCTTAGGGAAATTAAAATCAAAAAGACACAGCCACCCCAAAGTTTGGGACGCCTCCGTTTATAAGAACCTCGTTTACCATACAAGTTCAATATCACAGAAAGTGAAAAATGGATAAAGAACTTGTGGTACTTACGTACAAAGCAATATCACTCAGCAATGAAATCTATGTCATCAGGGCCGTAGCAGCATAATGAGTGGATTCAGGTACGATGATTCTAACTGAAATAAGTCACACAGAAAAAGAAACATCATAAGATATCACTAATACACGGAATGTAAACTTGGCTACACAGGAACTGCATTCCAAAACAGAACAGGGTCTCAAATTTAGAAAACCAACTTATGCTTGCTTAAGGGGAAAGGTGAGTTGGGGTGCTGCATAAAACCAGAGATTGAAACGAGCACAGATAAAGTTCCTTAAGCCAAATATGGAATAGACAAGAGCTACTCCTTGCTCAACAAAATGGACTCAACACCGCATATTAAACGCCTAAGAATGTACCTGACTAGTAAGTATCTTAAAACCTATGGATTGCTATGTCTCCAAAAGAGAATCAAGCGTGTGTACAGGGGCATAAACGCAGCAGTGATAGGATTGGAGAGGTTCGGTGAGCAAATGAAGACCCTTTGAAGTCATATTGCATGGTACCCATTACACGGGTCTCAACTCTCCAGGTTTAAGGTATTCTTCCTTCAGCTAAAACATGCATGTGGAACCCAAGTATGATCAACCATGTGAACGGGAGACGTGTTCAAATATGTCTCAGTTTTCCTCCCCTGGTACTCGGGTGCAACATTCCAGACGCTTTACTAACACTCTCCCCACTTGGAGAGTCAGCGCCTTTAACCTCCTGTTTGGCCCAGTTTGCAATTTCTGCGGAAGATGAACAGGAATAGCGAGAACCAATGAGAGGCTAGCTGGAGGTGTCTGGACGGGCAAATTTAACTCTCATTTCCCACCAGGAAGAGGAATTAAACAAAGGCTCAGCGTTCCGTGACGGAACCAGATTAGGGCCTGAAGCCATCCTGCGGTGTTGCAGCTAGCTCACAAGAAAGCGAGTTGAACAAAGGAGCTCAGGGGCACTGTAATTCACAAACCTGCAGACTTATAAATGACAGCTATCGTCCAAAAATATACTGAAGTAAGGCTGCCAAGAGGACTTGAAAGCGGGGCAGAATTGCAGGAAACCGATTTCAGGAGGTAGACTGGAATTGCATTGAAAGCATAGGAAAAGAGGCAGAACGTCCACAATGATGCACTTGGCCAAAAAGGGCGTATGCGTTTTTTCCTGAATATATTCAGGAAAAAACGCATACGCCCTTTTTGGCCAACCAAGCAAGCTTGCAAAGGAAATCTGCACTACAATGAAGTCTCACTTCCCCCCGGTCAAAAGGGCCATCTGAAAAAAGTGTAAAATCCAGAAAGGCAGGACAGGCCATGGAGAATTGGGAGCCTTGTTATGTTGATGGGCGGGATGTAAATTGCCAACAACCACTCGGGAGAAGTGTATGGTGTTTCCTGAAACATCTAAAAAACAAAGCAACAGAACCTAGGGCACATCCACTTATGGTCCTATAGCTTAGGGAAATTAAAATCAAAAAGACACAGCCACCCCAAAGTTTGGAACGGCTCTGTTTACAAGAACCTCGTTTACAGTACAAGTTCAACATCGCAGAAAGTGAAAAATGGATAAAGAAGTTGTGGTATTTACTTACAAAGCAATATCACTCAGCAATGAAATCTGTGTCATCAGGCCCTTAGCAGCACAATGAGTGGATTCAGGTATGATGATTCTAACTGAAGTAAGTCACACAGAAAAAGAAACATCATAAGATATCACTAATACACGGAATGTAAACTTGGCTACACAGGAACTGAATTACAGAACAGAACAGGGTCTCAAATTTAGAAAACCAACTTATGCTTGCTTAAGGGTAAAGGTGAGTTGGGGTGCTGCATAAAACCAGAGATTGAAATGAGCACAGATAAATTTCCTTAAGCCAAATATGGAATAGACAAGAGCTACTCCTTGCTCAACGAAATGGACTCAACACCGCATATTAAACGCCTAAGAATGTACCTGACTAGTAAGTATCTTAAAACCTATGGATTGCTATGTCTCCGAAAGAGAATCAAGCATGTGTACAGGGGCATAAACGCAGCAGTGATAGGATTGGAGAGGTTCGGTGAGCAAATGAAGACCCTTTGAAGTCATATTGCATGGTACCCATTACACGGGTCTTAACTCTCCAGGTTTAAGGTATTCTTCCTTCAGCTAAAACATGCATGTGGAACCCAAGTATGATCAACCATGTGAACGGGAGACGTGTTCAAATATGTCTCAGTTTTCCTCCCCTGGTACTCGGGTGCAACATTCCAGACGCTTTACTAACACTCTCCCCACTTGGAGAGTCAGCGCCTTTAACCTCCTGTTTGGCACAGTTTGCAATTTCTGCCGAAGATGAACAGGAATAGCGAGAACCAATGAGAGACTAGCTAGAGGTGTCTGGACGGGCAAATTTAACTCTCATTTCCCACCAGGAAGAGGAAATAACCAAAGGCACAGCGTGCCGTGCCGGAACCAGATTAGGGCCTGAAGCCATCCTGCGGTGTTGCGGCCAGGTCACAAGAAAGCAAGTTGAAGAAAGGAGCTCAGGGGCACTGTAATTCACAAACCTGCAGAGTTATAAATGACAGCTATCGTCCAAAAATAGACTGAAGTAAGGCTGCCAAGAGGACTTGAAAGCGGGGCAGAATTGCAGGAAACCGATTTCAGGAGGTAGACTGGAATTGCATTGAAAGCATAGGAAAAGAGGCAGAACGTCCACAATGATGCACTTGGCCAAAAAGGGCGTATGCGTTTTTTCCTGAATATATTCAGGAAAAAACGCATACGCCCTTTTTGGCCAACCAAGCAAGCTTGCAAAGGAAATCTGCACTACAATGAAGTCTCACTCCCCCCGGCAAAAGGGCCATCTGAAAAAAGTGTAAAATCCAGAAAGGCAGGACAGGCCATGGAGAACTGGGAGCCTTGTTATGCTGATGGGCGGGATGTAAATTGCCAACAACCACTCGGGAGAAGTGTATGGTGTTTCCTGAAACATCTAAAAAACAAAGCAACAGAGCCTAGGGCACTTCCACTTATGGTCCTATAGCTTAGGGAAATTAAAATCAAAAAGACACAGCCACCCCAAAGTTTGGGACGCCTCCGTTTATAAGAACCTCGTTTACCATACAAGTTCAATATCACAGAAAGTGAAAAATGGATAAAGAACTTGTGGTACTTACGTACAAAGCAATATCACTCAGCAATGAAATCTATGTCATCAGGGCCGTAGCAGCATAATGAGTGGATTCAGGTACGATGATTCTAACTGAAATAAGTCACACAGAAAAAGAAACATCATAAGATATCACTAATACACGGAATGTAAACTTGGCTACACAGGAACTGCATTCCAAAACAGAACAGGGTCTCAAATTTAGAAAACCAACTTATGCTTGCTTAAGGGGAAAGGTGAGTTGGGGTGCTGCATAAAACCAGAGATTGAAACGAGCACAGATAAAGTTCCTTAAGCCAAATATGGAATAGACAAGAGCTACTCCTTGCTCAACGAAATGGACTCAACACTGCATATTAAACGCCTAAGAATGTACCTGACTAGTAAGTATCTTAAAACCTATGGATTGCTATGTCTCCAAAAGAGAATCAAGCGTGTGTACAGGGGCATAAACGCAGCAGTGATAGGATTGGAGAGGTTCGGTGAGCAAATGAAGACCCTTTGAAGTCATATTGCATGGTACCCATTCCACGGGTCTCAACTCTCCAGGTTTAAGGTATTCTTCCTTCAGCTAAAACATGCATGTGGAACCCAAGTATGATCAACCATGTGAACGGGAGACGTGTTCAAATATGTCTCAGTTTTCCTCCCCTGGTACTCGGGTGCAACATTCCAGACGCTTTACTAACACTCTCCCCACTTGGAGAGTCAGCGCATTTAACCTCCTGTTTGGCCCAGTTTGCAATTTCTGCGGAAGATGAACAGGAATAGCGAGAACCAATGAGAGGCTAGCTGGAGGTGTCTGGACGGGCAAATTTAACTCTCATTTCCCACCAGGAAGAGGAATTAAACAAAGGCTCAGCGTTCCGTGACGGAACCAGATTAGGGCCTGAAGCCATCCTGCGGTGTTGCAGCTAGCTCACAAGAAAGCGAGTTGAACAAAGGAGCTCAGGGGCACTGTAATTCACAAACCTGCAGACTTATAAATGACAGCTATCATCCAAAATTATACTGAAGTAAGGCTGCCAAGAGGACTTGAAAGCGGGGCAGAATTGCAGGAAACCGATTTCAGGAGGTAGACTGGAATTGCATTGAAAGCATAGGAAAAGAGGCAGAACGTCCACAATGATGCACTTGGCCAAAAAGGGCGTATGCGTTTTTTCCTGAATATATTCAGGAAAAAACGCATACGCCCTTTTTGGCCAACCAAGCAAGCTTGCAAAGGAAATCTGCACTACAATGAAGTCTCACTTCCCCCCGGTCAAAAGGGCCATCTGAAAAAAGTGTAAAATCCAGAAAGGCAGGACAGGCCATGGAGAATTGGGAGCCTTGTTATGCTGATGGGCGGGATGTAAATTGCCAACAACCACTCGGGAGAAGTGTATGGTGTTTCCTGAAACATCTAAAAAACAAAGCAACAGAACCTAGGGCACTTCCACTTATGGTCCTATAGCTTAGGGAAATTAAAATCAAAAAGACACAGCCACCCCAAAGTTTGGAACGGCTCTGTTTACAAGAACCTCGTTTACAGTACAAGTTCAACATCGCAGAAAGTGAAAAATGGATAAAGAAGTTGTGGTATTTACTTACAAAGCAATATCACTCAGCAATGAAATCTGTGTCATCAGGCCCTTAGCAGCACAATGAGTGGATTCAGGTATGATGATTCTAACTGAAGTAAGTCACACAGAAAAAGAAACATCATAAGATATCAGTAATACACGGAATGTAAACTTGGCTACACAGGAACTGAATTACAGAACAGAACAGGGTCTCAAATTTAGAAAACCAACTTATGCTTGCTTAAGGGTAAAGGTGAGTTGGGGTGCTGCATAAAACCAGAGATTGAAATGAGCACAGATAAAGTTCCTTAAGTCAAATATGGAATAGACAAGAGCTACTCCTTGCTCAACGAAATGGACTCAACACCCCATATTAAATGCCTAAGAATGTACCTGACTAGTAAGTATCTTAAAACCTATGGATTGCTATGTCTCCGAAAGAGAATCAAGCATGTGTACAGGGGCATAAACGCAGCAGTGATAGGATTGGAGAGGTTCGGTGAGCAAATGAAGACCCTTTGAAGTCATATTGCATGGTACCCATTACACGGGTCTTAACTCTCCAGGTTTAAGGTATTCTTCCTTCAGCTAAAACATGCATGTGGAACCCAAGTATGATCAACCATGTGAACGGGAGACGTGTTCAAATATGTCTCAGTTTTCCTCCACTGGTACTCGGGTGCAGCATTCCAGACGCTTTACTAACACTCTCCCCACTTGGAGAGTCAGCGCCTTTAACCTCCTGTTTGGCCCAGTTTGCAATTTCTGCGGAAGATGAACAGGAATAGCGAGAACCAATGAGAGGCTAGCTGGAGGTGTCTGGACGGGCAAATTTAACTCTCATTTCCCACCAGGAGGAGGAAATAACCAAAGGCTCAGCTTGCCATACCGGAACCAGATTAGGGCCTGAAGATATCCTGCGGTGTTGCGGCCAGGTCACAAGAAAGCGAGTTGAAGAAAGGAGCTCAGGGGCACTGTAATTCACAAACCTGCAGAGTTATAAATGACAGCTATCGTCCAAAAATAGACTGAAGTAAGGCTGCCAAGAGGACTTGAAAGCGGGGCAGAATTGCAGGAAACCGATTTCAGGAGGTAGACTGGAATTGCATTGAAAGCATAGGAAAAGAGGCAGAACGTCCACAATGATGCACTTGGCCAAAAAGGGCGTATGCGTTTTTTCCTGAATATATTCAGGAAAAAACGCATACGCCCTTTTTGGCCAACCAAGCAAGCTTGCAAAGGAAATCTGCACTACAATGAAGTCTCACTTCCCCCTGGTCAAAAGGGCCATCTGAAAAAAGTGTAAAATCCAGAAAGGCAGGACAGGCCATGGAGAACTGGGAGCCTTGTTATGCTGATGGGCGGGATGTAAATTGCCAACAACCACTCGGGAGAAGTGTATGGTGTTTCCTGAAACATCTAAAAAACAAAGCAACAGAACCTAGGGCATTTCCACTTATGGTCTTATAGCTTAGGGAAATTAAAATCAAAAAGACACAGCCACCCCAAAGTTTGGGACGCCTCCGTTTACAAGAACCTCGTTTACCATACAAGTTCAATATCACAGAAAGTGAAAAATGGATAAAGAACTTGTGGTACTTACGTACAATGCAGTATCACTCAGCAATGAAATCTATGTCATCAGGCCCGTAGCAGCACAATGAGTGGATTCAGGTACGATGATTCTAACTGAAATAAGTCACACAGAAAAAGAAACATCATAAGATATCACTAATACACGGAATGTAAACTTGGCTACACAGGAACTGCATTCCAAAACAGAACAGGGTCTCAAATTTAGAAAACCAACTTATGCTTGCTTAAGGGGAAAGGTGAGTTGGGGTGCTGCATAAAACCAGAGATTGAAACGAGCACAGATAAAGTTCCTTAAGCCAAATATGGAATAGACAAGAGCTACTCCTTGCTCAACGAAATGGACTCAACACCGCATATTAAACGCCTAAGAATGTACCTGACTAGTAAGTATCGTAAAACCTATGGATTGCTATGTCTCCAAAAGAGAATCAAGCATGTGTACAGGGGCATAAACGCAGCAGTGATAGGAGTGGAGAGGTTCGGTGAGGAAATGAAGACCCTTTGAAGTCATATTGCATGGTACCCATTCCACGGGTCTCAAGTCTCCAGGTTTAAGGTATTCTTCCTTCAGCTAAAACATGCATGTGGAACCCAGAGTATGATCAACCATGTGAACGGGAGACGTGTTCAAATATGTCTCAGTTTTCCTCCCCTGGTACTCGGGTGCAACATTCCAGACGATTTACTAACACTCTTCCGACTTGGAGAGTCAGTCCCTTTAACATCCTGTTTGGCCCAGTTTGCAATTTCTGCGGAAGATGAACAGGAATAGCGAGAACCAATGAGAGACTAGCTGGAGGTGTCTGGACGGGCAAATTTAACTCTCATTTCCCACCAGGAAGAGGAATTAACCAAAGGCTCAGCGTGCCGTGCCGGAACCAGATTAGGGTCTGAAGCCATCCTGCGGTGTTGCGGCCAGGTCACAAGAAAGCGAGTTGAAGAAAGGAGCTCAGGGGCACTGTAATTCACAAACCTGCAGAGTTATAAATGACAGCTATCGTCCAAAAATAGACTGAAGTAAGGCTACCAAGAGGACTTGAAAGCGGGGCAGAATTGCAGGAAACCGATTTCAGGAGGTTGACTGGAATTGCATTGAAAGCATAGGAAAAGAGGCAGAACGTCCACAATGATGCACTTGGCCAAAAAGGGCGTATGCGTTTTTTCCTGAATATATTCAGGAAAAAACGCATACGCCCTTTTTGGCCAACCAAGCAAGCTTGCAAAGGAAATCTGCACTACAATGAAGTCTCACTTCCCCCCGGTCAAAAGGGCCATCTGAAAAAAGTGTAAAATCCAGAAAGGCAGGACAGGCCATGGAGAACTGGGAGCCTTGTTATGCTGATGGGCGGGATGTAAATTGACAACAGACACTTGGGAGAAGTGTATGGTGTTTCCTGAAACATCTAAAAAACAAAGCAACAGAGCCTAGGGCACTTCCACTTATGGTCCTATAGCTTAGGGAAATTAAAATCAAAAAGACACAGCCACCCCAAAGTTTGGAACGGCTCTGTTTACAAGAACCTCGTTTACAGTACAAGTTCAACATCGCAGAAAGTGAAAAATGGATAAAGAAGTTGTGGTATTTACTTACAAAGCAATATCACTCAGCAATGAAATCTATGTCATCAGGCCCTTAGCATCACAATGAGTGGATTCAGGTATGATGATTCTAACTGAAATAAGTTACACAGAAAAAGAAACATCATAAGATATCAGTAATACACGGAATGTAAACTTGGCTACACAGGAACTGAATTACAGAACAGAACAGGGTCTCAAATTTAGAAAACCAACTTATGCTTGCTTAAGGGTAAAGGTGAGTTGGGGTGCTGCATAAAACCAGAGATTGAAATGAGCACAGATAAAGTTCCTTAAGTCAAATATGGAATAGACAAGAGCTACTCCTTCCTCAACGAAATGGACTCAACACCGCATATTAAACGCCTAAGAATGTACCTGACTAGTAAGTATCTTAAAACCTATGGATTGCTATGTCTCCGAAAGAGAATCAAGCATGTGTACAGGGGCATAAACGCAGCAGTGATAGGATTGGAGAGGTTCGGTGAGCAAATGAAGACCCTTTGAAGTCATATTGCATGGTACCCATTACACGGGTCTTAACTCTCCAGGTTTAAGGTATTCTTCCTTCAGCTAAAACATGCATGTGGAACCCAAGTATGATCAACCATGTGAACGGGAGACGTGTTCAAATATGTCTCAGTTTTCCTCCACTGGTACTCGGGTGCAACATTCCAGACGCTTTACTAACACTCTCCCCACTTGGAGAGTCAGCGCCTTTAACCTCTTGTTTGGCCCAGTTTGCAATTTCTGCGGAAGATGAACAGGAATAGCGAGAACCAATGAGAGGCTAGCTGGAGGTGTCTGGACGGGCAAATTTAACTCTCATTTCCCACCAGGAGGAGGAAATAACCAAAGGCTCAGCTTGCCGTACCGGAACCAGATTAGGGCCTGAAGATATCCTGCGGTGTTGCGGCCAGGTCACAAGAAAGCGAGTTGAAGAAAGGAGCTCAGGGGCACTGTAATTCACAAACCTGCAGAGTTATAAATGACAGCTATCGTCCAAAAATAGACTGAAGTAAGGCTGCCAAGAGGACTTGAAAGCGGGGCAGAATTGCAGGAAACCGATTTCAGGAGGTAGACTGGAATTGCATTGAAAGCATAGGAAAAGAGGCAGAACGTCCACAATGATGCACTTGGCCAAAAAGGGCATATGCGTTTTTTCCTGAATATATTCAGGAAAAAACGCATACGCCCTTTTTGGCCAACCAAGCAAGCTTGCAAAGGAAATCTGCACTACAATGAAGTCTCACTTCCCCCCGGTCAAAAGGGCCATCTGAAAAAAGTGTAAAATCCAGAAAGGCAGGACAGGCCATGGAGAACTGGGAGCCTTGTTATGCTGATGGGCGGGATGTAAATTGCCAACAACCACTCGGGAGAAGTGTATGGTGTTTCCTGAAACATCTAAAAAACAAAGCAACAGAACCTAGGGCACTTCCACTTATGGTTCTATAGCTTAGGGAAATTAAAATCAAAAAGACACAGCCACCCCAAAGTTTGGAACGGCTCTGTTTACAAGAACCTCGTTTACAGTACAAGTTCAACATCGCAGAAAGTGAAAAATGGATAAAGAAGTTGTGGTATTTACTTACAAAGCAATATCACTCAGCAATGAAATCTGTGTCATCAGGCACTTAGCAGCACAATGAGTGGATTCAGGTATGATGATTCTAACTGAAGTAAGTCACACAGAAAAAGAAACATCATAAGATATCAGTAATACATGGAATGTAAACTTGGCTACAAAGGAACTGAATTACAGAACAGAACAGGGACTCAAATTTAGAAAACCAACTTATGCTTGCTTAAGGGTAAAGGTGAGTTGGGGTGCTGCATAAAACCAGAGATTGAAATGAGCACAGATAAAGTTCCTTAAGCCAAATATGCAATAGACAAGAGCTACTCCTTGCTCAACGAAATGGACTCAACACCGCATATTAAACGCCTAAGAATGTACCTGACTAGTAAGTATCTTAAAACCTATGGATTGCTATGTCTCCGAAAGAGAATCAAGCATGTGTACAGGGGCATAAACGCAGCAGTGATAGGATTGGAGAGGTTCGGTGAGCAAATGAAGACCCTTTGAAGTCATATTGCATGGTACCCATTCCACGGGTTTCAACTACCCAGGTTTAAGGTATTCTTCCTTCAGCTAAAACATGCATGTGGAACCTAGAGTATGATCAACCATGTGATCGGGAGACGTGTTCAAATATGTCTCAGTTTTCGTACCCTGGTACTCGGGTGCAACATTCCAGACGCTTTACTAACACTCTCCCGACTTGGAGAGTCAGTCCCTTTAACCTCCTGTTTGGCCCAGTTTGCAATTTCTGCGGAAGATGAACAGGAATAGCGAGAACCAATGAGAGGCTAGCTGGAGGTGTCTGGACGGGCAAATTTAACTCTCATTTCCCACCAGGAAGAGGAATTAAACAAAGGCTCAGCGTGCCGTGCCAGAACCAGATTAGGGCCTGAAGCCATCCTGCGGTGTTGCGGCCAGTTCAAAAGAAAGCGAGTTGAAGAAAGGAGCTCAGGGGCACTGTAATTCACAAACCTGCAGAGTTATAAATGACAGCTATCGTCCAAAAATAGACTGAAGTAAGGCTGCCAAGAGGACTTCAAAGCAGGGCAGAATTGCAGGAAACCGATTTCAGGAGGTAGACTGGAATTGCATTGAAAGCATAGGAAAAGAGGCAGAACGTCCACAATGATGCACTTGGCCAAAAAGGGCGTATGCGTTTTTTCCTGAATATATTCAGGAAAAAACACATACGCCCTTTTTGGCCAACCAAGCAAGCTTGCAAAGGAAATCTGCACTACAATGAAGTCTCACTTCCCCCCGGGCAAAAGGGCCATCTGAAAAAACTGTAAAATCCAGAAAGGCAGGACTGGCCATGGAGAACTGGGAGCCTTTTTATGCTGATGGGCGGGATGTAAATTGCCAACAACCACTCGGGAGAAGTGTATGGTGTTTCCTGAAACATCTAAAAAACAAAGCAACAGAACCTACGGCACTTCCACTTATGGTCCTATAGCTTAGGGAAATTAAAATCAAAAAGACACAGCCACCCCAAAGTTTGGGACGCCTCCGTTTACAAGAACCTCGTTTACCATACAAGTTCAATATCACAGAAAGTGAAAAATGGATAAAGAACTTGTGGTACTTACGTACAATGCAGTATCACTCAGCAATGAAATCTATGTCATCAGGCCCGTAGCAGCACAATGAGTGGATTCAGGTACGATGATTCTAACTGAAATAAGTCACACAGAAAAAGAAACATCATAAGATATCACTAATACACGGAATGTAAACTTGGCTACACAGGAACTGCATTCCAAAACAGAACAGGGTCTCAAATTTAGAAAACCAACTTATGCTTGCTTAAGGGGAAAGGGGAGTTGGGGTGCTGCATAAAACCAGAGATTGAAACGAGCACAGATAAAGTTCCTTAAGCCAAATATGGAATAGACAAGAGCTACTCCTTGCTCAACGAAATGGACTCAACACCCCATATTAAACGCCTAAGAATGTACCTGACTAGTAAGTATCGTAAAACCTATGGATTGCTATGTCTCCAAAAGAGAATCAAGCATGTGTACAGGGGCATAAACGCAGCAGTGATAGGATTGGAGAGGTTCGGTGAGGAAATGAAGACCCTTTGAAGTCATATTGCATGGTACCCATTCCACGGGTCTCAAGTCTCCAGGTTTAAGGTATTCTTCCTTCAGCTAAAACATGCATGTGGAACCCAGAGTATGATCAACCATGTGAACGGGAGACGTGTTCAAATATGTCTCAGTTTTCCTCCCCTGGTACTCGGGTGCAACATTCCAGACGATTTACTAACACTCTTCCGACTTGGAGACTCAGTCCCTTTAACCTCCTGTTTGGCCCAGTTTGCAATTTCTGCGGAAGATGAACAGGAATAGCGAGAACCAATGAGAGACTAGCTGGAGGTGTCTGGACGGGCAAATTTAACTCTCATTTCCCACCAGGAAGAGGAATTAACCAAAGGCTCAGCGTGCCGTGCCGGAACCAGATTAGGGTCTGAAGCCATCCTGCGGTGTTGCGGCCAGGTCACAAGAAAGCGAGTTGAAGAAAGGAGCTCAGGGGCACTGTAATTCACAAACCTGCAGAGTTATAAATGACAGCTATCGTCCAAAAATAGACTGAAGTAAGGCTACCAAGAGGACTTGAAAGCGGGGCAGAATTGCAGGAAACCGATTTCAGGAGGTTGACTGGAATTGCATTGAAAGCATAGGAAAAGAGGTAGAACGTCCACAATGATGCACTTGGCCAAAAAGGGCGTATGCGTTTTTTCCTGAATATATTCAGGAAAAAACGCATACGCCCTTTTTGGCCAACCAAGCAAGCTTGCAAAGGAAATCTGCACTACAATGAAGTCTCACTTCCCCCCGGTCAAAAGGGCCATCTGAAAAAAGTGTAAAATCCAGAAAGGCAGGACAGGCCATGGAGAACTGGGAGCCTTGTTATGCTGATGGGCGGGATGTAAATTGACAACAGACACTCGGGAGAAGTGTATGGTGTTTCCTGAAACATCTAAAAAACAAAGCAACAGAGCCTAGGGCACTTCCACTTATGGTCCTATAGCTTAGGGAAATTAAAATCAAAAAGACACAGCCACCCCAAAGTTTGGAACGGCTCTGTTTACAAGAACCTCGTTTACAGTACAAGTTCAACATCGCAGAAAGTGAAAAATGGATAAAGAAGTTGTGGTATTTACTTACAAAGCAATATCACTCAGCAATGAAATCTATGTCATCAGGCCCTTAGCAGCACAATGAGTGGATTCAGGTATGATGATTCTAACTGAAATAAGTTACACAGAAAAAGAAACATCATAAGATATCAGTAATACACGGAATGTAAACTTGGCTACACAGGAACTGAATTACAGAACAGAACAGGGTCTCAAATTTAGAAAACCAACTTATGCTTCCTTAAGGGTAAAGGTGAGTTGGGGTGCTGCATAAAACCAGAGATTGAAATGAGCACAGATAAAGTTCCTTAAGCCAAATATGGAATAGACAAGAGCTACTCCTTGCTCAACGAAATGGACTCAACACCGCATATTAAACGCCTAAGAATGTACCTGACTAGTAAGTATCGTAAAACCTATGGATTGCTATGTCTCCAAAAGAGAATCAAGCATGTGTACAGGAGCATAAACGCAGCAGTGATAGGATTGGAGAGGTTCGGTGAGCAAATGAAGACCCTTTGAAGTCATATTGCATGGTACCCATTACACGGGTCTCAACTCTCCAGGTTTAAGGTATTCTTCCTTCAGCTAAAACATGCATGTGGAACCCAAGTATGATCAACCATGTGAACGGGAGACGTGTTCAAATATGTCTCAGTTTTCCTCCCCTGGTACTCGGGTGCAACATTCCAGACGCTTTACTAACACTCTCCCCACTTGGAGAGTCAGTCCCTTTAACCTCCTGTTTGGCCCACTTTGCAATTTCTGCGGAAGATGAACAGGAATAGCGAGAACCAATGAGAGGCTAGCTGGAGGTGTCTGGACGGGCAAATTTAACTCTCATTTCCCACCAGGAAGAGGAAATAACCAAAGGCTCAGCATGCCGTGCCGGAACCAGATTAGGGCCTGTAGCCATCCTGCGGTGTTGCGGCCAGGTCACAAGAAAGCGAGTTGAAGAAAGGAGCTCAGGGGCACTGTAATTCACAAACCTGCAGAGTTATAAATGACAGCTATCGTCCAAAAATAGACTGAAGTAAGGCTGCCAAGAGGACTTGAAAGCGGGGCAGAATTGCAGGAAACCGATTTCAGGAGGTAGACTGGAATTGCATTGAAAGCATAGGAAAAGAGGCAGAACGTCCACAATGATGCACTTGGCCAAAAAGGGCGTATGCGTTTTTTCCTGAATATATTCAGGAAAAAACGCATACGCCCTTTTTGGCCAACCAAGCAAGCTTGCAAAGGAAATCTGCACTACAATGAAGTCTCACTTCCCCCCGGGCAAAAGGGCCATCTGAAAAAAGTGTAAAATCCAGAAAGGCAGGACAGGCCATGGAGAACTGGGAGCCTTGTTATGCTGATGGGCGGGATGTAAATTGCCAACAACCACTCGGGAGAAGTGTATGGTGTTTCCTGAAACATCTAAAAAACAAAGCAACAGAACCTAGGGCACTTCCACTTATGGTCCTATAGCTTAGGGAAATTAAAATCAAAAAGACACAGCCACCCCAAAGTTTGGGACGCCTCCGTTTACAAGAACCTCGTTTACCATACAAGTTCAATATCACAGAAAGTGAAAAATGGATAAAGAACTTGTGGTACTTACGTACAATGCAGTATCACTCAGCAATGAAATCTATGTCATCAGGCCCGTAGCAGCACAATGAGTGGATTCAGGTACGATGATTCTAACTGAAATAAGTCACACAGAAAAAGAAACATCATAAGATATCACTAATACACGGAATGTAAACTTGGCTACACAGGAACTGCATTCCAAAACAGAACAGGGTCTCAAATTTAGAAAACCAACTTATGCTTGCTTAAGGGGAAAGGTGAGTTGGGGTGCTGCATAAAACCAGAGATTGAAACGAGCACAGATAAAGTTCCTTAAGCCAAATATGGAATAGACAAGAGCTACTCCTTGCTCAACGAAATGGACTCAACACCGCATATTAAACGCCTAAGAATGTACCTGAGTAGTAAGTATCGTAAAACCTATGGATTGCTATGTCTCCAAAAGAGAATCAAGCATGTGTACAGGGGCATAAACGCAGCAGTGATAGGAGTGGAGAGGTTCGGTGAGGAAATGAAGACCCTTTGAAGTCATATTGCATGGTACCCATTCCACGGGTCTCAAGTCTCCAGGTTTAAGGTATTCTTACTTCAGCTAAAACATGCATGTGGAACCCAGAGTATGATCAACCATGTGAACGGGAGACGTGTTCAAATATGTCTCAGTTTTCCTCCCCTGGTACTCGGGTGCAACATTCCAGACGCTTTACTAACACTCTCCCCACTTGGAGAGTCAGCGCCTTTAACCTCCTGTTTGGCCCAGTTTGCAATTTCTGCGGAAGATGAACAGGAATAGCGAGAACCAATGAGAGGCTAGCTGGAGGTGTCTGGACGGGCAAATTTAACTCTCATTTCCCATCAGGAAGAGGAAATAACCAAAGGCTCAGCGTGCCGTGCCAGAACCAGATTAGGGCCTGAAGCCATCCTGCGGTGTTGCGGCCAGGTCACAAGAAAGCGAGTTGAAGAAAGGAGCACAGGGGCACTGTAATTCACAAACCTGCAGAGTTATAAATGACAGCTATCGTCCAAAAATAGACTGAAGTAAGGCTGCCAAGAGGACTTGAAAGCGGGGCAGAATTGCAGGAAACCGATTTCAGGAGGTAGACTGGAATTGCATTGAAAGCATAGGAAAAGAGGCAGAACGTCCACAATGATGCACTTGGCCAAAAAGGGCGTATGCGTTTTTTCCTGAATATATTCAGGAAAAAACGCATACGCCCTTTTTGGCCAACCAAGCAAGCTTGCAAAGGAAATCTGCACTACAATGAAGTCTCACTTCCCCCCGGTCAAAAGGGCCATCTGAAAAAAGTGTAAAATCCAGAAAGGCAGGACAGGCCATGGAGAACTGGGAGCCTTGTTATGCTGATAGGCGGGATGTAAATTGCCAACAACCACTGGGGAGAAGTGTATGGTGTTTCCTGAAACATCTAAAAAACAAAGCAACAGAACCTAGGGCACTTCCACTTATGGTCCTATAGTTTAGGGAAATTAAAATCAAAAAGACACAGCCACCCCAAAGTTTGGAACGGCTCTGTTTACAAGAACCTCATTTACAGTACAAGTTCAACATCGCAGAAAGTGAAAAATGGATAAAGAAGTTGTGGTATTTACTTACAAAGCAATATCTCTCAGCAATGAAATCTGTGTCATCAGGACCTTAGCAGCACAATGAGTGGATTCAGGTATGATGATTCTAACTGAAGTAAGTCACACAGAAAAAGAAACATCATAAGATATCAGTAATACACGGAATGTAAACTTGGCTACACAGGAACTGAATTACAGAACAGAACAGGGTCTCAAATTTAGAAAACCAACTTATGCTTGCTTCAGGGGAAAGGTGAGTTGGGGTGCTGCATAAAACCAGAGATTGAAATGAGCACAGATAAAGTTCCTTAAGTCAAATATGGAATAGACAAGAGCTACTCCTTGCTCAACGAAATGGACTCAACACCGCATATTAAACGCCTAAGAATGTACCTGACTAGTAGGTATCTTAAAACCTATGGATTGCTATGTCTCCGAAAGAGAATCAAGCATGTGTACAGGGGCATAAACGCAGCAGTGATAGGATTGGAGAGGATCGGTGAGCAAATGAAGACCCTTTGAAGTCATATTGCATAGTACCCATTACACGGGTCTTAACACTCCAGGTTTAAGGTATTCTTCCTTCAGCTAAAACATGCATGTGGAACCCAAGTAAGATCAACCATGTGAACGGGAGATGTGTTCAAATATGTCTCAGTTTTCCTCCCCTGGTACTCGGGTGCAACATTCCAGACGCTTTACTAACACTCTCCCCACTTGGAGAGTCAGCGCCTTTAACCTCCTGTTTGGCCCAGTTTGCAATTTCTGCGGAAGATGAACAGGAATAGCGAGAACCAATGAGAGACTAGCTGGAGGTGTCTGGACGGGCAAATTTAACTCTCATTTCCCACCAGGAAGAGGAAATAACCAAAGGCTCAGCGTGCCGTACCGGAACCAGATTAGGGCCTGAAGCCATCCTGTGGTGTTGCGGCCAGGTCACAAGAAAGCAAGTTGAAGAAAGGAGCTCAGGGGAACTGTAATTCACAAACCTGCAGAGTTATAAATGACAGCTATCGTCCAAAAATACACTGAAGTAAGGCTGCCAAGAGGACTTGAAAGCGGGGCAGAATTGCAGGAAACCGATTTCAGGAGGTAGACTGGAATTGCATTGAAAGCATAGGAAAAGAGGCAGAACGTCCACAATGATGCACTTGGTCAAAAAGGGCGTATGCGTTTTTTCCTGAATATATTCAGGAAAAAACGCATACGCCCTTTTTGGCCAACCAAGCAAGCTTGCAAAGGAAATCTGCACTACAATGAAGTCTCACTTCCCCCCGGTCAAAAGGGCCATCTGAAAAAAGTGTAAAATCCAGAAAGGCAGGACAGGCCATGGAGAACTGGGAGCCTTGTTATGCTGATGGGCGGGATGTAAATTGCCAACAACCACTTGGGAGAAGTGTATGGTGTTTTCTGAAACATCTAAAAAACAAAGCAACAGAACCTAGGGCACTTCCACTTATGGTCCTATAGCTTAGGGAAATTAAAATCAAAAAGACACAGCCACCCCAAAGTTTGGAACGGCTCTGTTTACAAGAACCTCATTTACAGTACAAGTTCAACATCGCAGAAAGTGAAAAATGGATAAAGAAGTTGTGGTATTTACTTACAAAGCAATATCACTCAGCAATGAAATCTGTGTCATCAGGCCCTTAGCAGCACAATGAGTGGATTCAGGTATGATGATTCTAACTGAAGTAAGTCACACAGAAAAAGAAACATCATAAGATATCAGTAATACACGGAATGTAAACTTGGCTACACAGGAACTGAATTACAGAACAGAACAGGGTCTCAAATTTAGAAAACCAACTTATGCTTGCTTAAGGGTAAAGGTGAGTTGGGGTGCTGCATAAAACCAGAGATTGAAATGAGCACAGATAAAGTTCCTTAAGTCAAATATGGAATAGACAAGAGCTACTCCTTGCTCAACGAAATGGACTCAACACCGCATATTAAACGCCTAAGAATGTACCTGACTAGTAAGTATCTTAAAACCTATGGATTGCTATGTCTCCGAAAGAGAATCAAGCATGTGTACAGGGGCATAAACGCAGCAGTGATAGGATTGGAGAGGTTCGGTGAGCAAATGAAGACCCTTTGAAGTCATATTGCATGGTACCCATTACACGGGTCTTAACTCTCCAGGCTTAAGGTATTCTTCCTTCAGCTAAAACATGCATGTGGAACCCAAGTATGATCAACCATGTGAACGGCAGATGTGTTCAAATATGTCTCAGTTTTCCTCCCCTGGTACTCGGGTGCAACATTCCAGACGCTTTACTAACACTCTCCCCACTTGGAGAGTCAGCGCCTTTAACCTCCTGTTTGGCCCAGTTTGCAATTTCTGCGGAAGATGAACAGGAATAGCGAGAACCAATGAGAGACTAGCTGGAGGTGTCTGGCCGGGCAAATTTAACTCTCATTTCCCACCAGGAAGAGGAAATAACCAAAGGCTCAGCGTGCCGTACCGGAACAAGATTAGGGCCTGAAGCCATCCTTCGGTGTTGCGGCCAGGTCACAAGAAAGCAAGTTGAAGAAAGGAGCTCAGGGGCACTGTAATTCACAAACCTGCAGAGTTATAAATGACAGCTATCGTCCAAAAATAGACTGAAGTAAGGCTGCCAAGAGGACTTGAAAGCGGGGCAGAATTGCAGGAAACCGATTTCAGGAGGTAGACTGGAATTGCATTGAAAGCATAGGAAAAGAGGCAGAACGTCCACAATGATGCACTTGGTCAAAAAGGGCGTATGCGTTTTTTCCTGAATATATTCAGGAAAAAACGCATACGCCCTTTTTGGCCAACCAAGCAAGCTTGCAAAGGAAATCTGCACTACAATGAAGTCTCACTTCCCCCCGGTCAAAAGGGCCATCTGAAAAAAGTGTAAAATCCAGAAAGGCAGGACAGGCCATGGAGAACTGGGAGCCTTGTTATGCTGATGGGCGGGATGTAAATTGCCAACAACCACTCGGGAGAAGTGTATGGTGTTTCCTGAAACATCTAAAAAACAAAGCAACAGAACCGAGGGCACTTCCACTTATGGTCCTATAGCTTAGGGAAATTAAAATCAAAAAGACACAGCCACCCCAAAGTTTGGAACGGCTCCGTTTACAAGAACCTCGTTTACAGTACAAGTTCAACATCGCAGAAAGTGAAAAATGGATAAAGAAGTTGTGGTATTTACTTACAAAGCAATATCACTCAGCAATGAAATCTGTGTCATCAGGCCCTTAGCAGCACAATGAGTGGATTAAGGTATGATGATTCTAACTGAAGTAAGTCACACAGAAAAAGAAACATCATAAGATATCAGTAATACACGGAATGTAAACTTGGCTACACAGGAACTGAATTACAGAACAGGACAGGGACTCAAATTCAGAAAACCAACTTATGTTTGCTTAAGGGTAAAGGTGAGTTGGGGTGCTGCATAAAACCAGAGATTGAAATGAGCACAGATAAAGTTCCTTAAGTCAAATATGGAATAGACAAGAGCTACTCCTTGCTCAACGAAATGGACTCAACACTGCATATTAAACGCTTAAGAATGTACCTGACTAGTAAGTATCTTAAAACCTATGGATTGCTATGTCTCCGAAAGAGAATCAAGCATGTGTACAGGGGCATAAACGCAGCAGTGATAGGATTGGAGAGGTTCGGTGAGCAAATGAAGACCCTTTGAAGTCATATTGCATGGTACGCATTACACGGGTCTCAACTCTCCAGGTTTAAGGTATTCTTCCTTCAGCTAAAACATGCATGTGGAACCTAGAGTATGATCAACCATGTGATTGGGAGACGTGTTCAAATATGTCTCAGTTTTCCTCCCCTGGTACTCGGGTGCAACATTCCAGACGCTTTACTAACACTCTCCCCACTTGGAGAGTCAGCGTCTTTAACCTCCTGTTTGGCCCAGTTTGCAATTTCTGCGGAAGATGAACAGGAATAGCGAGAACCAATGAGAGGCTAGCTGGAGGTGTCTGGACGGGCAAATTTAACTCTCATTTCCCAACAGGAAGAGGAAATAACCAAAGGCTCAGCATGCCGTACCAGAACCAGATTAGGGCCTGAAGCCATCCTGCGGTGTTGCGGCCAGCTCAAAAGAAAGCGAGTTGAACAAAGGAGCTCAGGGGCACTGTAATTCACAAACCTGCAGAGTTATAAATGACAGCTATCGTCCAAAAATACACTGAAGTAAGGCTGCCAAGAGGACTTGAAAGCGGGGCAGAATTGCAGGAAACCGATTTCAGGAGGTAGACTGGAATTGCATTGAAAGCATAGGAAAAGAGGCAGAACGTCCACAATGATGCACTTGGCCAAAAAGGGCGTATGCGTTTTTTCCTGAATATATTCAGGAAAAAACGCATACGCCCTTTTTGGCCAACCAAGCAAGCTTGCAAAGGAAATCTGCACTACAATGAAGTCTCACTTCCCCCCGGTCAAAAGGGCCATCTGAAAAAAGTGTAAAATCCAGAAAGGCAGGACAGGCCATGGAGAACTGGGAGCCTTGTTATGCTGATGGGCGGGATGTAAATTGCCAACAACCACTCCGGAGAAGTGTATGGTGTTTCCTGAAACATGTAAACAACAAAGCAACAGAACCTAGGGCACTTCCACTTATGGTCCTATAGCTTAGGGAAATTAAAATCAAAAAGACACAGCCACCCCAAAGTTTGGAATGGCTCTGTTTACAAGAACCTCGTTTACAGTACAAGTTCAACATCGCAGAAAGTGAAAAATGGATAAAGAAGTTGTGGTATTTACTTACAATGCAGTATCACTCAGCAATGAAATCTGTGTCATCAGGCCCGTAGCAGCACAATGAGTGGATTCAGGTATGATGATTCTAACTGAAATAAGTCACACAGAAAAGAAACATCATAAGATATCAGTAATACACGGAATGTAAACTTGGCTACACAGGAACTGAATTACAGAACAAAACAGGGTCTCAAATTTAGAAAACCAACTTATGCTTGCTTAAGGGTAAAGGTGAGTTGGGGTGCTGCATAAAACCAGAGATTGAAATGAGCACAGATAAAGTTCCTTAAGCCAAATATGGAATAGACAAGAGCTACTCCTTGCTCAACGAAATGGACTCAACACCCCATATTAAACGCCTAAGAATGTACCTGACTAGTAAGTATCTTAAAAACCTATGGATTGCTATGTCTCCAAAAGAGAATCAAGCATGTGTACAGGGGCATAAACGCAGCAGTGATAGGATTGGAGAGGTTCGGTGAGCAAATGAAGACCCTTTGAAGTCATCTTGCATGGTGCGCATTACACGGGTCTCAACTCTCCAGGTTTAAGGTATTCTTCCTTCAGCTAAAACATGCATGTGGAACCTAGAGTATGATCAACCATGTGATTGGGAGACGTGTTCAAATATGTCTCAGTTTTCCTCCCCTGGTACTCGGGTGCAACATTCCAGACGCTTTACTAACACTCTCCCCACTTGGAGAGTCAGCGTCTTTAACCTCCTGTTTGGCCCAGTTTGCAATTTCTGCGGAAGATGAACAGGAATAGCGAGAACCAATGAGAGGCTAGCTGGAGGTGTCTGGATGGGCAAATTTAACTCTCATTTCCCAACAGGAAGAGGAAATAACCAAAGGCTCAGCATGCCGTACCGGAACCAGATTAGGGCCTGAAGCCATCCTGCGGTGTTGCGGCCAGCTCAAAAGAAAGCGAGTTGAACAAAGGAGCTCAGGGGCACTGTAATTCACAAACCTGCAGAGTTATAAATGACAGCTATCGTCCAAAAATACACTGAAGTAAGGCTGCCAAGAGGACTTGAAAGCGGGGCAGAATTGCAGGAAACCGATTTCAGGAGGTAGACTGGAATTGCATTGAAAGCATAGGAAAAGAGGCAGAACGTCCACAATGATGCACTTGGCCAAAAAGGGCGTATGCGTTTTTTCCTGAATATATTCAGGAAAAAACGCATACGCCCTTTTTGGCCAACCAAGCAAGCTTGCAAAGGAAATCTGCACTACAATGAAGTCTCACTTCCCCCCGGTCAAAAGGGCCATCTGAAAAAAGTGTAAAATCCAGAAAGGCAGGACAGGCCATGGAGAACTGGGAGCCTTGTTATGCTGATGGGCGGGATGTAAATTGCCAACAGACACTTAGGAGAAGTGTACGGTGTTTCCTGAAACATCTAAAAAACAAAGCAACAGAACCTAGGGCACTTCCACTTATGGTCCTATAGCTTAGGGAAATTAAAATCAAAAAGACACAGCCACCCCAAAGTTTGGAACGGCTCTGTTTACAAGAACCTCGTTTACAGTACAAGTTCAACATCGCAGAAAGTGAAAAATGGATAAAGAAGTTGTGGTATTTACTTACAATGCAATATCACTCAGCAATGAAATCTATGTCATCAGGCCCTTAGCAGCACAATGAGTGGATTCAGGTACGATGATTCTAACTGAAATAAGTCACACAGAAAAAGAAACATCATAAGATATCACTAATACACGGAATGTAAACTTGGCTACACAGGAACTGCATTCCAGAACAGAACAGGGTCTCAAATTTAGAAAACCAACTTATGCTTGCTTAAGGGGAAAAGTGAGTTGGGGTGCTGCATAAAACCAGAGATTGAAATGAGCACAGATAATGTTCCTTAAGCCAAATATGGAATAGACAAGAGCTACTCCTTGCTCAACGAAATGGACTCAAAACCCCATATTAAACCCCTAAGAATATACCTGACTAGTAAGTATCTTAAAACCTATGGATTGCTATGTCTCCAAAAGAGAATCAAGCGTGTGTACAGGGGAATAAACGCAGCAGTGATAGGATTGGAGAGGTTCGGTGAGCAAATGAAGACCCTTTGAAGTCATATTGCATGGTACCCATTACACGGGTCTCAACTCTCCAGGTTTAAGGTATTCTTCCTTCAGCTAAAACATGCATGTGGAACCCAGAGTATGATCAACCATGTGAACGGGAGATGTGTTCAAATATGTCTCAGTTTTCCTCCCCTGGTACTCGGGTGCAACATTCCAGACGCTTTACTAACACTCTCCCCAAGTGGAGAGTCAGCGCCTTTAACCTCCTGTTTGGCCCAGTTTGCAATTTCTGCGGAAGATGAACAGGAATAGTGAGAACCAATGAGAGACTAGCTGGAGGTGTCTGGACGGGCAAATTTAACTCTCATTTCCCACCAGGAAGAGGAAATAACCAAAGGCTCAGCGTGCCGTACCGGAACAAGATTAGGGCCTGAAGCCATCCTGCGGTGTTGCGGCCAGGTCACAAGAAAGCGAGTTGAAGAAAGGAGCTCAGGGGCACTGTAATTCACAAACCTGCAGAGTTATAAATGACAGCTATCGTCCAAAAATAGACTGAAGTAAGGCTGCCAAGAGGACTTGAAAGCGGGGCAGAATTGCAGGAAACCGATTTCAGGAGGTAGACTGGAATTGCATTGAAAGCATAGGAAAAGAGGCAGAACGTCCACAATGATGCACTTGGCCAAAAAGGGCGTATGCGTTTTTTCCTGAATATATTCAGGAAAAAACGCATACGCCCTTTTTGGCCAACCAAGCAAGCTTGCAAAGGAAATCTGCACTACAATGAAGTCTCACTTCCCCCGGTGAAAAGTTCCATCTGAAAAACTGTAAAATCCAGAAAGGCAGGACAGGCCATGGAGAACTGGGAGCCTTGTTATGCTGATGGGCGGGATGTAAATTGCCAACAACCACTCGGGAGAAGTGTATGGTGTTTCCTGAAACATCTAAAAAACAAAGCAACAGAACCTAGGGCACTTCCACTTATGGTCCTATAGCTTAGGGAAATTAAAATCAAAAAGACACAGCCACCCCAAAGTTTGGAACGGCTCTGTTTACAAGAACCTCGTTTACAGTACAAGTTCAACATCGCAGAAAGTGAAAAATGGATAAAGAAGTTGTGGTATTTACTTACAAAGCAATATCACTCAGCAATGAAATCTGTGTCATCAGGCCCTTAGCAGCACAATGAGTGGATTCAGGTATGATGATTCTAACTGAAGTAAGTCACACAGAAAAAGAAACATCATAAGATATCACTAGGACACGGAATGTAAACTTGGCTACACAGGAACTGAATTACAGAACAGAACAGGGACTCAAATTTAGAAAACCAACTTATGCTTGCTTAAGGGTAAAGGTGAGTTGGGGTGCTGCATAAAACCAGAGATTGAAATGAGCACAGATAAAGTTCCTTAAGTCAAATATGGAATAGAGAAGAACTACTCCTTGCTCAACGAAATGGACTCAACACCGCATATTAAACGCCTAAGACTGTACCTGACTAGTAAGTATCTTAAAACCTATGGATTGCTATGTCTCCGAAAGAGAATCAAGCATGTGTACAGGGGCATAAACGCAGCAGTGATAGGATTGGAGAGGTTCGGTGAGCAAATGAAGACCCTTTGAAGTCATATTGCATGGTACCCATTCCACGGGTTTCAACTACCCAGGTTTAAGGTATTCTTCCTTCAGCTAAAACATGCATGTGGAACCTAGAGTATGATCAACCATGTGATCGGGAGACGTGTTCAAATATGTCACAGTTTTCGTACCCTGGTACTCGGGTGCAACATTCCAGACGCTTTACTAACACTCTCCCGACTTGGAAAGTCAGTCCCTTTAACCTCCTGTTTGGCCCAGTTTGCAATTTCTGCGGAAGATGAACAGGAATAGCGAGAACCAATGAGAGGCTAGCTGGAGGTGTCTGGACGGGCAAATTTAACTCTCATTTCCCACCAGGAAGAGGAATTAACCAAAGGATCAGCATGCCGGGCCGGAACCAGATTAGGGCCTGAAGCCATCCTGCGGTGTTGCGGCCAGGTCACAAGAAAGCGAGTTGAAGAAAGGAGCTCAGGGGAACTGTAATTCACAAACCTGCAGAGTTATAAATGACAGCTATCGTCCAAAAATAGACTGAAGTAAGGCTGCCAAGAGGACTTGAAAGCGGGGCAGAATTGCAGGAAACCGATTTCAGGAGGTAGACTGGAATTGCATTGAAAGCATAGGAAAAGAGGCAGAACGTCCACAATGATGCACTTGGCCAAAAAGGGCGTATGCGTTTTTTCCTGAATATATTCAGGAAAAAACGCATACGCCCTTTTTGGCCAACCAAGCAAGCTTGCAAAGGAAATCTGCACTACAATGAAGTCTCACTTCCCCCCGGTCAAAAGGGCCATCTGAAAAAAGTGTAAAATCCAGAAAGGCAACAGGCCATTGAGAACTGGGAGCCTTGTTATGCTGATGGGCGGGATTTTAATTGCCAACAGACACTTGGGAGAAGTGTATGGTGTTTCCTGAAACATCTAAAAAACAAAGCAACAGAACCTAGGGCACTTCCACTTATGGTCCTATAGCTTAGGGAAATTAAAATCAAAAAGACACAGCCACCCCAAAGTTTGGAACGGCTCTGTTTACAAGAACCTCGTTTACAGTACAAGTTCAACATCGCAGAAAGTGAAAAATGGATAAAGAAGTTGTGGTATTTACTTACAAAGCAATATCACTCAGCAATGAAATCTGTGTCATCAGGCCCTTAGCAGCACAATGAGTGGATTCAGGTATGATGATTCTAACTGAAGTAAGTCACACAGAAAAAGAAACATCATAAGATATCAGTAATACACGGAATGTAAACTTGGCTACACAGGAACTGAATTACAGAACAGAACAGGGTCTCAAATTTAGAAAACCAAATTATGCTTGCTTAAGGGTAAAGGTGAGTTGGGGTGCTGCATAAAACCAGAGATTGAAATGAGCACAGATAAAGTTCCTTAAGTCAAATATGGAATAGACAAGAGCTACTCCTTGCTCAACGAAATGGACTCAACACCGCATATTAAACGCCTAAGAATGTACCTGAATAGTAAGTATCTTAAAAACCTATGGATTGCTATGTCTCCGAAAGAGAATCAAGCATGTGTACAGGGGCATAAACGCAGCAGTGATAGGATTGGAGAGGTTCGGTGAGCAAATGAAGACCCTTTGAAGTCATATTGCATGGTACCCATTTCACGGGTCTTAAATCTCCAGGTTTAAGGTATTCTTCCTTCAGCTAAAACATGCATGTGGAACCCAAGTATGATAAACCATGTGAACGGGAGACGTGTTCAAATATGTCTCAGTTTTCCTCCCCTGGTACTCGGGTGCAACATTCCAGACGCTTTACTAACACTCTCCCCACTTGGAGAGTCAGCGCCTTTAACCTCCTGTTTGGCCCAGTTTGCAATTTCTGCGGAAGATGAACAGGAATAGCGAGAACCAATGAGAGACTAGCTGGAGGTGTCAGGACGGGCAAATTTAACTCTCATTTCCCACCAGGAAAAGGAAATAACCAAAGGCTCAGCGTGCCGTACCGGAACAAGATTAGGGCCTGAAGCCATCCTGCGGTGTTGCGGCCAGGTCTCAAGAAAGCAAGTTGAAGAAAGGAGCTGAGGGGCACTGTAATGCACAAACCTGCAGAGTTATAAATGAAAGCTATCGTCCAAAAATAGACTGAAGTAAGGCTGCCAAGAGGACTTGAAAGCGGGGCAGAATTGCAGGAAACTGATTTCAGGAGGTAGACTGGAATTGCATTGAAAGCATAGGAAAAGAGGCAGAACGTCCACAATGATGCACTTGGCCAAAAAGGGCGTATGCGTTTTTTCCTGAATATATTCAGGAAAAAACGCATACGCCCTTTTTGGCCAACCAAGCAAGCTTGCAAAGGAAATCTGCACTACAATGAAGTCTCACTTCCCCCTGGTCAAAAGGGCCATCTGAAAAAAGTGTAAAATCCAGAAAGGCAGGACAGGTCATGGAGAACTGGGAGCCTTGTTATGCTGATGGGCGGGATGTAAATTGCCAACAACCACTCGGGAGAAGTGTATGGTGTTTCCTGAAACATCTAAAAAACAAAGCAACAGAGCCTAGGGCACTGCCACTTATGGTCCCATAGCTTAGGGAAATTAAAATCAAAAAGACACAGCCACCCCAAAGTTTGGAACGGCTCTGTTTACAAGAACCTCGTTTACAGTACAAGTTCAACATCGCAGAAAGTGAAAAATGGATAAAGAATTGTGGTACTTACGTACAATGCAGTATCACTCAGCAATGAAATCTATGTCATCAGGCCCGTAGAAGCATAATGAGTAGATTCAGGTACGATGATTCTAACTGAAATAAGTCACACAGAAAAAGAAACATCATAAGATATCCCTAACACATGGAATGTAAACTTGGCTACACAGGAACTGAATTCCAAAACAGAACAGGGTCTCAAATTTAGAAAACCAACTTATGCTTGCTTAAGGGGAAAGGTGAGTTGGGTTGCTGCATAAAACCAGAGATTGAAATGAGCACAGATAAAGTTCCTTAAGCCAAATATGGAATAGACAAGAGCTACTCCTTGCTCAACGAAATGGACTCAACACCGCATATTAAACGCCTAAGATTGTACCTGACTAGTAAGTATCTTAAAACCTATGGATTGCTATGTCTCCGAAAGAGAATCAAGCATGTGTACAGGGGCATAAACGCAGCAGTGATAGGATTGGAGAGGTTCGGTGAGCAAATGAAGACCCTTTGAAGGCATATTTCATGGTACCCTTTCCACGGGTTTCAACTACCCAGGTTTTAGGTATTCTTCCTTCAGCTAAAACATGCATGTGGAACCCAAGTATGATCAACCATGTGAACGGGAGACGTGTTCAAATATGTCTCAGTTTTCCTCCCCTGGTACGCGGGTGCAACATTCCAGACGCTTTACTAACACTCTCCCCACTTGGAGAGTCAGCGCCTTTAACATCCTGTTTGGCCCAGTTTGCAATTTCTGCGGAAGATGAACAGGAATAGCGAGAATCAATGAGAGACTAGCTGGAGGTGTCTGGACGGGCAAATTTAACTCTCATTTCCCACCAGGAAGAGGAAATAACCAAAGGCTCAGCGTGCCGTACCGGAACCAGATTAGGGCCTGAAGCCATCCTGCGGTGTTGCGGCCAGCTCAAAAGAAAGCGAGTTGAAGAAAGGAGCTCAGGGGCACTGTAATTCACAAACCTGCAGTGTTATAAATGACAACTATCGTCCAAAAATAGACTGAAGTAAGGCTGCCAAGAGGACTTGAAAGCGGGGCAGAATTGCAGGAAACTGATTTCAGGAGGTAGACTGGAATTGCATTGAAAGCATAGGAAAAGAGGCAGAACGTCCACAATGATGCACTTGGCCAAAAAGGGCGTATGCGTTTTTTCGTGAATATATTCAGAAAACAACGCATACGCCCTTTTTGGCCAACCAAGCAAGCTTGCAAAGGAAATCTGCACTACAATGAAGTCTCACTTCCCCCCGGTCAAAAGGGCCATCTGAAAAAAGTGTAAAATCCAGAAAGGCAGGACAGGCCATGGAGAACTGGGAGCCTTGTTATGCTGATGGGCGGGATGTAAATTGCCAACAACCACTCGGGAGAAGTGTATGGTGTTTCCTGAAACATCTAAAAAACAAAGCAACAGAACCTAGGGCACTTCCACTTATGGTCCTATAGCTTAGGGAAATTAAAATCAAAAAGACACAGCCACCCCAAAGTTTGGAACGGCTCTGTTTACAAGAACCTCGTTTACAGTACAAGTTCAACATCGCAGAAAGTGAAAAATGGATAAAGAAGTTGTGGTATTTACTTACAAAGCAATATCACTCAGCAATGAAATCTGTGTCATCAGGCCCTTAGCATCACAATGAGTGGATTCAGGTATGATGATTCTAACTGAAGTAAGTCACACAGAAAAAGAAACATCATAAGATATCACTAATACACGGAATGTAAACTTGGCTACACAGGAACTGAATTACAGAACAGAACAGGGTCTCAAATTTAGAAAACCAACTTATGCTTGCTTAAGGGGAAAGGTGAGTTGGGTTGCTGCATAAAACCAGAGATTGAAATGAGCACAGATAAAGTTCCTTAAGCCGAATATGGAATAGACAAGAGCTACTCCTTGCTCAACGAAATGGACTCAACACCGCATATTAAACGCCTAAGAATGTACCTGACTAGTAAGTATCTTAAAACCTATGGATTGCTATGTCTCCGAAAGAGAATCAAGCATGTGTACAGGGGCATAAACGCAGCAGTGATAGGATTGGAGAGGTTCGGTGAGCAAATGAAGACCCTTTGAAGTCATATTGCATGGTACCCATTCCACGGGTTTCAACTACCCAGGTTTTAGGTATTCTTCCTTCAACTAAAACATGCATGTGGAACCCAAGTATGATCAACCATGTGAACGGGAGACGTGTTCAAATATGTCTCAGTTTTCCTCCCCTGGTACTCGGGTGCAACATTCCAGACGCTTTACTAACACTCTCCCCACTTGGAGAGTCAGCGCCTTTAACATCCTGTTTGGCCCAGTTTGCAATTTCTGCGGAACATGAACAGGAATAGCGAGAACCAATGAGAGGCTAGCTGGAGGTGTCTGGACGGGCAAATTTAACTCTCATTTCCCACCAGGAAGAGGAAATAACCAAAGGCTCAGCGTGTCATACTGGAACCAGATTAGGGCCTGAAGCCATCCTGCGGTGTTGCGGCCAGCTCAAAAGAAAGCGAGTTGAAGAAAGGAGCTCAGGGGCATTGTAATTCACAAACCTGCAGAGTTATAAATGACAGCTATCGTCCAAAAATATACTGAAGTAAGGCTGCCAAGAGGACTTGAAAGCGGGGCAGAATTGCAGGAAACCGATTTCAGGAGGTAGACTGGAATTGCATTGAAAGCATAGGAAAAGAGGCAGAACGTCCACAATGATGCACTTGGCCAAAAAGGGCGTATGCGTTTTTTCCTGAATATATTCAGGAAAAAACGCATACGCCCTTTTTGGCCAACCAAGCAAGCTTGCAAAGGAAATGTGCACTACAATGAAGTCTCACTTCCCCCCGGTCAAAAGGGCCATCTGAAAAAAGTGTAAAATCCAGAAAGGCAGGACAGGCCATGGAGAACTGGGAGCCTTGTTATGCTGATGGGCGGGATGTAAATTGCCAACAACCACTCGGGAGAAGTGTATGGTGTTTCCTGAAACATCTAAAAAACAAAGCAACAGAACCTAGGGCACTTCCACTTATGGTCCTATAGCTTAGGGAAATTAAAATCAAAAAGACACAGCCACCCCAAAGTTTGGAACGGCTCTGTTTACAAGAACCTCGTTTACAGTACAAGTTCAACATCGCAGAAAGTGAAAAACGGATAAAGAAATTGTGGTATTTACTTACAAAGCAATATCACTCAGCAATGAAATCTGTGTCATCAGGCCCTTAGCAGCACAATGAGGGGATTCAGGTATGATGATTCTAACTGAAGTAAGTCACACAGAAAAAGAAACATCATAAGATATCAGTAATACACGGAATGGATACTTGGCTACACAGGAACTGAATTACAGAACAGAACAGGGTCTCAAATTTAGAAAACCAACTTATGCTTGCTTAAGGGTAAAGGTGAGTTGGGGTGCTGCATAAAACCAGAGATTGAAATGAGCACAGATAAAGTTCCTTAAGTCAAATATGGAATAGACAAGAGCTACTCCTTGCTCAACGAAATGGACTCAACACTGCATATTAAACGCCTAAGAATGTACCTGACTAGTAAGTATCGTAAAACCTATGGATTGCTATGTCTCCGAAAGAGAATCAAGCATGTGTACAGGGGCATAAACGCAGCAGTGATAGGATTGGAGAGGTTCGGTGAGCAAATGAAGACCCTTTGAAGTCATATTGCATGGTACCCATTCCACGGGTTTCAACTACCCAGGTTTAAGGTATTCTTCCTTCAGGTAAAACATGCATGTGGAACCTAGAGTATGATCAACCATGTGATCGGGAGACGTGTTCAAATAAGTCACAGTTTTCGTACCCTGGTACTCGGGTGCAACATTCCAGACGCTTTACTAACACTCTCCCCACTTGGAGAGTCAGCGCCTTTAACCTCCTGTTTGGCCCAGTTTGCAATTTCTGCGGAAGATGAACAGGAATAGCGAGAACCAATGAGATGCTAGCTGGAGGTGTCTGGACGGGCAAATTTAACTCTCATTTCCCACCAGGAAGAGGAAATAACCAAAGGCTCAGCGTGCCGTACCGGAACCACATTAGGGCCTGAAGCCATCCTGCGGTGTTGCGGCCAGCTCAAAAGAAAGCGAGTTGAAGAAAGGAGCTCAGGGGCACTGTAATTCACAAACCTGCAGAGTTATAAATGACAGCTATCGTCCAAAAATAGACTGAAGTAAGGCTGCCAAGAGGACTTGAAAGCGGGGCAGAATTGCAGGAAACCGATTTCAGGAGGTAGACTGGAATTGCATTGAAAGCATAGGAAAAGAGGCAGAACGTCCACAATGATGCACTTGGCCAAAAAGGGCGTATGCGTTTTTTCCTGAATATATTCAGGAAAAAACGCATACGCCCTTTTTGGCTAACCAAGCAAGCTTGCAAAGGAAATCTGCACTACAATGAAGTCTCACTTCCCCCCGGTCAAAAGGGCCATCTGAAAAAAGTGTAAAATCCAGAAAGGCAGGACAGACGATGGACAACTGGGAGCCTTGTTATGCTGATGGGCGGGATGTAAATTGCCAACAGACACTCGGGAGAAGTGTATGGTGTTTCCTGAAACATCTAAAAAACAAAGCAACAGAGCCTAGGGCACTGCCACTTATGGTCCTATAGCTTAGGGAAATTAAAATCAAAAAGACACAGCCACCCCAAACTTTCGAACGGCTCTGTTTACAAGAACCTCGTTTACAGTACAAGTTCAACATCGCAGAAAGTGAAAAATGGATAAAGAAGTTGTGGTATTTACTTACAAAGCAATATCACTCAGCAATGAAATCTGTGTCATCAGGCCCGTAGCAGCACAATGAGTGGATTCAGGTATGATGATTCTAACTGAAATAAGTCACACAGAAAAGAAACATCATAAGATATCAGTAATACACGGAATGTAAACTTGGCTACACAGGAACTGAATTACAGAACAGAACAGGGTCTCAAATTTAGAAAACCAACTTATGCTTGCTTAAGGGTAAAGGTGAGTTGGGGTGCTGCATAAAACCAGAGATTGAAATGAGCACAGATAAAGTTCCTTAAGCCGAATATGGAATAGACAAGAGCTACTCCTTGCTCAACGAAATGGACTCAACACCGCATATTAAACGCCTAAGAATGTACCTGACTAGTAAGTATCTTAAAACCTATGGATTGCTATGTCTCCAAAAGAGAATCAAGCGTGTGTACAGGGGCATAAACGCAGCAGTGATAGGATTGGAGAGGTTCGGTGAGCAAATGAAGACCCTTTGAAGTCATATTGCATGGTACCCATTACACGGGTCTCAACTCTCCAGGTTTAAGGTATTCTTCCTTCAGCTAAAACATGCATGTGGAACCTAGAGTATGATCAACCATGTGATCGGGAGACGTGTTCAAATATGTCTCAGTTTTCCTCCCCTGGTACTCGGGTGCAACATTCCAGACGCTTTACTAACACTCTCCCCACTTGGAGAGTCAGCGCCTTTAACCTCCTGTTTGGCCCAGTTTGCAATTTCTGCGGAAGATGAACAGGAATAGCGAGAACCAATGAGATGCTAGCTGGAGGTGTCTGGACGGGCAAATTTAACTCTCATTTCCCACCAGGAAGAGGAAATAACCAAAGGCTCAGCGTGCCGTACCGGAACCACATTAGGGCCTGAAGCCATCCTGCGGTGTTGCGGCCAGCTCAAAAGAAAGCGAGTTGAAGAATGGAGCTCAGGGGCACTGTAATTCACAAACCCGCAGAGTTATAAATGACAGCTATCGTCCAAAAATAGACTGAAGTAAGGCTGCCAAGAGGACTTGAAAGCGGGGCAGAATTGCAGGAAACAGATTTCAGGAGGTAGACTGGAATTGCATTGAAAGCATAGGAAAAGAGGCAGAACGTCCACAATGATGCACTTGGCCAAAAAGGGCGTATGCGTTTTTTCCTGAATATATTCAGGAAAAAACGCATACGCCCTTTTTGGCCAACCAAGCAAGCTTGCAAAGGAAATCTGCACTACAATGAAGTCTCACTTCCCCCCGGTGAAAAGGGCCATCTGAAAAAAGTGTAAAAACCAGAAAGGCAGGACAGGCCATGGAGAACTGGGAGCCTTGTTATGCTGATGGGCGGGATGTAAATTGCCAACAACCACTCGGGAGAAGTGTATGGTGTTTCCTGAAACATCTAAAAAACAAAGCAACAGAACCTAGGGCACTTCCACTTATGGTCCTATAGCTTAGGGAAATTAAAATCAAAAAGACACAGCCACCCCAAAGTTTGGAACGGCTCTGTTTACAAGAACCTCGTTTACAGTACAAGTTCAACATCGCAGAAAGTGAAAAATGGATAAAGAAGTTGTGGTATTTACTTACAAAGCAATATCACTCAGCAATGAAATCTGTGTCATCAGGCCCTTAGCAGCACAATGAGTGGATTCAGGTATGATGATTCTAACTGGAGTAAGTCACACAGAAAAAGAAACATCATAAGATATCAGTAATACACAGAATGTAAACTTGGCTACACAGGAACTGAATTACAGAACAGAACAGGGACTCAAATTTAGAAAACCAACTTATGCTTGCTTAAGGGAAAAGGTGAGTTGGGGTGCTGCATAAAACCAGAGATTGAAATGAGCACAGATAAAGTTCCTTAAGTCAAATATGGAATAGACAAGAGCTACTCCTTGCTCAACGAAATGGACTCAACACCGCATATTAAACGCCTAAGAATGTACCTGACTAGTAAGTATCTTAAAACCTATGGATTGCTATGTCTCCGAAAGAGAATCAAGCATGTGTACAGGGGCATAAACGCAGCAGTGATAGGATTGGAGAGGTTCGGTGAGCAAATGAAGACCCTTTGAAGTCATATTGCATGGTACCCATTCCACGGGTTTCAACTACCCAGGTTTAAGGTATTCTTCCTTCAGCTAAAACATGCATGTGGAACCTAGAGTATGATCAACCATGTGATCGGGAGACGTGTTCAAATATGTCTCAGTTTTCCTCCCCTGGTACTCGGGTGCAACATTCCAGACGCTTTACTAACACTCTCCCGACTTGGAGAGTCAGTCCCTTTAACCTCCTGTTTGGCCCAGTTTGCAATTTCTGTGGAAGATGAACAGGAATAGCAAGAACCAATGAGAGGCTAGCTGGAGGTGTCTGGACGGGCAAATTTAACTCTCATTTCCCACCAGGAAGAGGAAATAACCAAAGGCTCAGCATGCCGTACCGGAACCAGATTAGGGCCTGAAGCCATCCTGCGGTGTTGCGACCAGCTCAAAAGAAAGCGAGTTGAAGAAAGGAGCTCAGGGGCACTGTAATTCACAAACCTGCAGAGTTATAAATGACAGCTATCGTCCAAAAATAGACTGAAGTAAGGCTGCCAAGAGGACTTGAAAGCGGGGCAGAATTGCAGGAAACCGATTTCAGGAGGTAGACTGGAATTGCATTGAAAGCATAGGAAAAGAGGCAGAACGTCCACAATGATGCACTTGGCCAAAAAGGGCGTATGCGTTTTTTCCTGAATATATTCAGGAAAAAACGCATATGCCCATTTTGGCCAACCAAGCAAGCTTGCAAAGGAAATCTGCACTACAATGAAGTCTCACTTCCCCCCGGTCAAAAGGGCCATCTGAAAAAAGTGTAAAATCCAGAAAGGCAGGACAGGCCATGGAGAACTGGGAGCCTTGTTATGCTGATGGGCGGGATGTAAATTGCCAACAACCACTCGGGAGAAGTGTATGGTGTTTCCTGAAACATCTAAAAAACAAAGCAACAGAGCCTAGGGCACTTCCACTTATGATCCTATAGCTTAGGGAAATTAAAATCAAAAAGACACAGCCACCCCAAAGTTTGGAACGGCTCTGTTTACAAGAACCTCGTTTACAGTACAAGTTCAACATCGCAGAAAGTGAAAAATGGATAAAGAAGTTGTGGTATTTACTTACAAAGCAATATCACTCAGCAATGAAATCTATGTCATCAGGCCCTTAGCATCACAATGAGTGGATTCAGGTATGATGATTCTAACTGAAATAAGTTACACAGAAAAAGAAACATCATAAGATATCAGTAATACACGGAATGTAAACTTGGCTACACAGGAACTGAATTACAGAACAGAACAGGGTCTCAAATTTAGAAAACCAACTTATGCTTGCTTAAGGGTAAAGGTGAGTTGGGGTGCTGCATAAAACCAGAGATTGAAATGAGCACAGATAAAGTTCCTTAAGCCAAATATGGAATAGACAAGAGCTACTCCTTGCTCAACGAAATGGACTCAACACCGCATATTAAACGCCTAAGAATGTACCTGACTAGTAAGTATCGTAAAACCTATGGATTGCTATGTCTCCAAAAGAGAATCAAGCATGTGTACAGGAGCATAAACGCAGCAGTGATAGGATTGGAGAGGTTCGGTGAGCAAATGAAGACCCTTTGAAGTCGTATTGCATGGTACCCATTACACGGGTCTCAACTCTCCAGGTTTAAGGTATTCTTCCTTCAGCTAAAACATGCATGTGGAACCCAAGTATGATCAACCATGTGAACGGGAGACGTGTTCAAATATGTCTCAGTTTTCCTCCCCTGGTACTCGGGTGCAACATTCCAGACGCTTTACTAACACTCTCCCCACTTGGAGAGTCAGCGCCTTTAACCTCCTGTTTGGCCCAGTTTGCAATTTCTGCGGAAGATGAACAGGAATAGCGAGAACCAATGAGAGGCTAGCTGGAGGTGTCTGGACGGGCAAATTTAACTCTCATTTCCCACCAGGAAGAGGAAATAACCAAAGGCTCAGCGTGCCGTGCCGGAACCAGATTAGGGCCTGAAGCCATCCTGCGGTGTTGCGGCCAGGTCACAAGAAAGCGAGCTGAAGAAAGGAGCTCAGGGGCACTGTAATTCACAAACCTGCAGAGTTATAAATGACAGCTATCGTCCAAAAATAGACTGAAGTAAGGCTGCCAAGAGGACTTGAAAGCGGGGCAGAATTGCAGGAAACTGATTTCAGGAGGTAGACTGGAATTGCATTGAAAGCATAGGAAAAGAGGCAGAACGTCCACAATGATGCACTTGGCCAAAAAGGGCGTATGCGTTTTTTCCTGAATATATTCAGGAAAAAACGCATACGCCCTTTTTGGCCAACCAAGCAAGCTTGCAAAGGAAATCTGCACTACAATGAAGTCTCACTTCCCCCCGGTCAAAAGGGCCATCTGAAAAAAGTGTAAAATCCAGAAAGGCAGGACAGGCCATGGAGAACTGGGAGCCTTGTTATGCTGATGGGAGGGATGTAAATTGCCAACAACCACTCGGGAGAAGTATATGGTGTTACCTGAAACATCTAAAAAACAAAGCAACAGAACCTAGGGCACTTCCACTTATGGTCCTATAGCTTAGGGAAATTAAAATCAAAAAGACACAGCCACCCCAAAGTTTGGAACGGCTCTGTTTACAAGAACCTCATTTACAGTACAAGTTCAACATCGCAGAAAGTGAAAAATGGATAAAGAAGTTGTGGTATTTACTTACAAAGCAATATCACTCAGCAATGAAATCTATGTCATCAGGCCCTTAGCAGCACAATGAGTGGATTCAGGTATGATGATTCTAACTGAAATAAGTCACACAGAAAAAGAAATATCATAAGATATCACTAATACACGGAATGTAAACTTGGCTACACAGGAACTGAATTACAGAACAGAACAGGGTCTCAAATTTAGAAAACCAACTTATGCTTGCTTAAGTGTAAAGGTGAGATGGGGTGCTGCATAAAACCAGAGATTGAAATGAGCACAGATAAAGTTCCTTAAGTCAAATATGGAATAGACAAGAGCTACTCCTTGCTCAACGAAATGGACTCAACACCGCATATTAAACGCCTAAGAATGTACCTGACTAGTAAGTATCTTAAAACCTATGGATTGCTATGTCTCCGAAAGAGAATCAAGCATGTGTACAGGGGCATAAACGCAGCAGTGATAGGATTGGAGAGGTTCAGTGAGCAAATGAAGACCCTTTGAAGTCATATTGCATGGTACCCATTCCACGGGTTTCAACTACCCAGGTTTAAGGTATTCTTCCTTCAGCTAAAACATGCATGTGGAACCTAGAGTATGATCAACCATGTGATCGGGAGACGTGTTCAAATATGTCTCAGTTTTCGTACCCTGGTACTCGGGTGCAACATTCCAGACGCTTTACTAACACTCTCCCGACTTGGAGAGTCAGTCCCTTTAACCTCCTGTTTGGCCCAGTTTGCAATTTCTGCGGAAGATGAACAGGAATAGCGAGAACCAATGAGAGGCTAGCTGGAGGTGTCTGGACGGGCAAATTTAACTCTCATTTCCCACCAGGAAGAGGAATTAACCAAAGGCTCAGCGTGCCGTGCCAGATCCAGATTAGGGCCTGAAGCCATCCTGCGGTGTTGCGGCCAGTTCAAAAGAAAGCGAGTTGAAGAAAGGAGCTCAGGGGCACTGTAATTCACAAACCTGCAGAGTTATAAATGACAGCTATCGTCCAAAAATAGACTGAAGTAAGGCTGCCAAGAGGACTTGAAAGCAGGGCAGAATTGCAGGCAACCGATTTCAGGAGGTAGACTGGAATTGCATTGAAAGCATAGGAAAAGAGGCAGAACGTCCACAATGATGCACTTGGCCAAAAAGGGCGTATGCGTTTTTTCCTGAATATATTCAGTAAAAAACGCAAACGCCCTTTTTGGCCAACCAAGCAAGCTTGCAAAGGAAATCTGCACTACAATGAAGTCTCACTTCCCCCCGGGCAAAAGGGCCATCTGAAAAAACTGTAAAATCCAGAAAGGCAGGACAGGCCATGGAGAACTGGGAGCCTTGTTATGCTGATGGGCGGGATGTAAATTGCCAACAACCACTCGGGAGAAGTGTATGGTGTTTCCTGAAACATCTAAAAAACAAAGCAACAGAACCTAGGGCACTTCCACTTATGGTCCTATAGCTTAGGGAAATTAAAATCAAAAAGACACAGCCACCCCAAAGTTTGGGACGCCTCCGTTTACAAGAACCTCGTTTACCATACAAGTTCAATATCACAGAAAGTGAAAAATGGATAAAGAACTTGTGGTACTTACGTACAATGCAGTATCACTCAGCAATGAAATCTATGTCATCAGGCCCGTAGCAGCACAATGAGTGGATTCAGGTACGATGATTCTAACTGAAATAAGTCACACAGAAAAAGAAACATCATAAGATATCACTAATACACGGAATGTAAACTTGGCTACACAGGAACTGCATTCCAAAACAGAACAGGGTCTCAAATTTAGAAAACCAACTTATGCTTGCTTAAGGGGAAAGGTGAGTTGGGGTGCTGCATAAAACCAGAGATTGAAACGAGCACAGATAAAGTTCCTTAAGCCAAATATGGAATAGACAAGAGCTACTCATTGCTCAACGAAATGGACTCAACACCCCATATTAAACGCCTAAGAATGTACCTGACTAGTAAGTATCGTAAAACCTATGGATTGCTATGTCTCCAAAAGAGAATCAAGCATGTGTACAGGGGCATAAACGCAGCAGTGATAGGAGTGGAGAGGTTTGGTGAGGAAATGAAGACCCTTTGAAGTCATATTGCATGGTACCCATTCCACGGGTCTCAAGTCTCCAGGTTTAAGGTATTCTTACTTCAGCTAACACATGCATGTGGAACCCAGAGTATGATCAACCATGTGAACGGGAGACGTGTTCAAATATGTCTCAGTTTTCCTCCCCTGGTACTCGGGTGCAACATTCCAGACGATTTACTAACACTCTTCCGACTTGGAGAGTCAGTCCCTTTAACCTCCTGTTTGGCCCAGTTTGCAATTTCTGCGGAAGATGAACAGGAATAGCGAGAACCAATTAGAGACTAGCTGGAGGTGTCTGGACGGGCAAATTTAACTCTCATTTCCCACCAGGAAGAGGAATTAACCAAAGGCTCAGCGTGCCGTGCCGGAACCAGATTAGGGCCTGAAGCCATCCTGCGGTGTTGCGGCCAGGTCACAAGAAAGCGAGTTGAAGAAAGGAGCTCAGGGGCACTGTAATTCACAAACCTGCAGAGTTATAAATGACAGCTATCGTCCAAAAATAGACTGAAGTAAGGCTGCCAAGAGGACTTGAAAGCGGGGCAGAATTGCAGGAAACCGATTTCAGGAGGTTGACTGGAATTGCATTGAAAGCATAGGAAAAGAGGCAGAACGTCCACAATGATGCACTTGGCCAAAAAGGGCGTATGCGTTTTTTCCTGAATATATTCAGGAAAAAACGCATACGCCCTTTTTGGCCAACCAAGCAAGCTTGCAAAGGAAATCTGCACTACAATGAAGTCTCACTTCCCCCCGGTCAAAAGGGCCATCTGAAAAAAGTGTAAAATCCGGAAAGGCAGGACAGGCCATGGAGAACTGGGAGCCTTGTTATGCTGATGGGCGGGATGTAAATTGACAACAGACACTCGGGAGAAGTGTATGGTGTTTCCTGAAACATCTAAAAAACAAAGCAACAGAGCCTAGGGCACTTCCACTTATGGTCCTATAGCTTAGGGAAATTAAAATCAAAAAGACACAGCCACCCCAAAGTTTGGAACGGCTCTGTTTACAAGAACCTCGTTTACAGTACAAGTTCAACATCGCAGAAAGTGAAAAATGGATAAAGAAGTTGTGGTATTTACTTACAAAGCAATATCACTCAGCAATGAAATCTATGTCATCAGGCCCTTAGCATCACAATGAGTGGATTCAGGTATGATGATTCTAACTGAAATAAGTTACACAGAAAAAGAAACATCATAAGATATCAGTAATACACGGAATGTAAACTTGGCTACACAGGAACTGAATTACAGAACAGAACAGGGTCTCAAATTCAGAAAACCAACTTATGCTTGCTTAAGGGGAAAGGTGAGTTGTGGTGCTGCATAAAACCAGAGATTGAAATGAGCACAGATAAAGTTCCTTAAGCCAAATATGGAATAGACAAGAGCTACTCCTTGCTCAACGAAATGGACACAACACCGCATATTAAACGCCTAAGAATGTACCTGACTAGTAAGTATCGTAAAACCTATGGATTGCTATGTCTCCAAAAGAGAATCAAGCATGTGTACAGGAGCATAAACGCAGCAGTGATAGGATTGGAGAGGTTCGGTGAGCAAATGAAGACCCTTTGAAGTCATATTGCATGGTACCCATTACACGGGTCTCAACTCTCCAGGTTTAAGGTATTCTTCCTTCAGCTAAAACATGCATGTGGAACCCAAGTATGATCAACCATGTGAACGGGAGACGTGTTCAAATATGTCTCAGTTTTCCTCCCCTGGTACTCGGGTGCAACATTCCAGACGCTTTACTAACACTCTCCCCACTTGGAGAGTCAGCGCCTTTAACCTCCTGTTTGGCCCAGTTTGCAATTTCTGCGGAAGATGAACAGGAATAGCGAGAACCAATGAGAGGCTAGCTGGAGGTGTCTGGACGGGCAAATTTAACTCTCATTTCCCATCAGGAAGAGGAAATAACCAAAGGCTCAGCGTGCCGTGCCAGAACCAGATTAGGGCCTGAAGCCATCCTGCGGTGTTGCGGCCAGGTCACAAGAAAGCGAGTTGAAGAAAGGAGCACAGGGGCACTGTAATTCACAAACCTGCAGAGTTATAAATGACAGCTATCGTCCAAAAATAGACTGAAGTAAGGCTGCCAAGAGGACTTGAAAGCGGGGCAGAATTGCAGGAAACCGATTTCAGGAGGTAGACTGGAATTGCATTGAAAGCATAGGAAAAGAGGCAGAACGTCCACAATGATGCACTTGGCCAAAAAGGGCGTATGCGTTTTTTCCTGAATATATTCAGGAAAAAACGGATACGCCCTTTTTGGCCAACCAAGCAAGCTTGCAAAGGAAATCTGCACTACAATGAAGTCTCACTTCCCCCCGGTCAAAAGGGCCATCTGAAAAAAGTGTAAAATCCAGAAAGGCAGGACAGGCCATGGAGAACTGGGAGCCTTGTTATGCTGATGGGCGGGATGTAAATTGCCAACAACCACTCGGGAGAAGTGTATGGTGTTTCCTGAAACATCTAAAAAACAAAGCAACAGAGCCTAGGGCACTGCCACTTATGGTCCTATAGCTTAGGGAAATTAAAATCAAAAAGACACAGCCACCCCAAAGTTTGGAACGGCTCTGTTTACAAGAACCTCATTTACAGTACAAGTTCAACATCGCAGAAAGTGAAAAATGGATAAAGAAGTTGTGGTATTTACTTACAAAGCAATATCACTCAGCAATGAAATCTATGTCATCAGGCCCTTAGCAGCACAATGAGTGGATTCAGGTATGATGATTCTAACTGAAATAAGTCACACAGAAAAAGAAACATCATAAGATATCACTAATACACGGAATGTAAACTTGGCTACACAGGAACTGAATTACAGAACAGAACAGGGTCTCAAATTTAGAAAACCAACTTATGCTTGCTTAAGTGTAAAGGTGAGATGGGGTGCTGCATAAAACCAGAGATTGAAATGAGCACAGATAAAGTTCCTTAAGTCAAATATGGAATAGACAAGAGCTACTCCTTGCTCAACGAAATGGACTCAACACCGCATATTAAACGGCTAAGAATGTACCTGACTAGTAAGTATCTTAAAACCTATGGATTGCTATGTCTCCGAAAGAGAATCAAGCATGTGTACAGGGGCATAAACGCAGCAGTGATAGGATTGGAGAGGTTCGGTGAGCAAATGAAGACCCTTTGAAGTCATATTGCATGTTACCCATTCCACGGGTTTCAACTACCCAGGTTTAAGGTATTCTTCCTTCAGCTAAAACATGCATGTGGAACCTAGAGTATGATCAACCATGTGATCGGGAGACGTGTTCAAATATGTCTCAGTTTTCCTCCCCTGGTACTCGGGTGCAACATTCCAGACGCTTTACTAACACTCTCCCCACTTGGAGAGTCAGTCCCTTTAACCTCCTGTTTGGCCCAGTTTGCAATTTCTGCGGAAGATGAACAGGAATAGCGAGAACCAATGAGAGGCTAGCTGGAGGTGTCTGGACGGGCAAATTTAACTCTCATTTCCCACCAGGAAGAGGAATTAACCAACGACTCAGCGTGCCGTGCCGGAACCAGATTAGGGCCTGAAGCCATCCTGCGGTGTTGCGGCCAGCTCAAAAGAAAGCGAGTTGAAGAAAGGAGCTCAGGGGCACTGTAATTCACAAACCTGCAGAGTTATAAATGACAGCTATCGTCCAAAAATAGACTGAAGTAAGGCTGCCAAGAGGACTTGAAAGCGGGGCAGAATTGCAGGAAACCGATTTCAGGAGGTAGACTGGAATTGCATTGAAAGCATAGGAAAAGAGGCAGAACGTCCACAATGATGAACTTGGCCAAAAAGGGCGTATGCGTTTTTTCCTGAATATATTCAGGAAAAAACGCATACGCCCTTTTTGGCCAACCAAGCAAGCTTGCAAAGGAAATCTGCACTACAATGAAGTCTCACTTCCCCCCGGTCAAAAAGGCCATCTGAAAAAAGTGTAAAATCCAGAAAGGCAGGACAGGCCATGGAGAACTGGGAGCCTTCTTATGCTAATGGGCGGGATGTAAATTGCCAACAGACACTCGGGAGAAGTGTATGGTGTTTCCTGAAACATCTAAAAAACAAAGCAACAGAGCCTAGGGCACTGCCACTTATGGTCCTATAGATTAGGGAAATTAAAATCAAAAAGACACAGCCACCCCAAAGTTTGGAACGGCTCTGTTTACAAGAACCTCGTTTACAGTACAAGTTCAACATCGCAGAAAGTGAAAAATGGATAAAGAAGTTGTGGTATTTACTTACAAAGCAATATCACTCAGCAATGAAATCTATGTCATCAGGCCCTTAGCATCACAATGAGTGGATTCAGGTATGATGATTCTAAATGAAATAAGTCACACAGAAAAAGAAACATCATAAGATATCAGTAATACACGGAATGTAAACTTGGCTACACAGGAACTGAATTACAGAACAGAACAGGGTCTCAAATTTAGAAAACCAACTTATGCTTGCTTAAGGGTAAAGGTGAGTTGGGGTGCTGCATAAAACCAGAGATTGAAATGAGCACAGATAAAGTTCCTTAAGTCAAATATGGAATAGACAAGAGCTGCTCCTTGCTCAACGAAATGGACTCAAAACCCCATATTAAACGCCTAAGAATGTACCTGACTAGTAAGTATCGTAAAACCTATGGATTGCTATGTCTCCAAAAGAGAATCAAGCATGTATACAGGGGCATAAACGCAGCAGTGATAGGATTGGAGAGGTTCGGTGAGCAAATGAAGACCCTTTGAAATCATATTGCATGGTACCCATTACACGGGTCTCAACTCTCCAGGTTTAAGGTATTCTTCCTTCAGCTAAAACATGCATGTGGAACCCAAGTATGATCAACCATGTGAACGGGAGACGTGTTCAAATATGTCTCAGTTTTCCTCCCCTGGTACTCGGGTGCAACATTCCAGACCCTTTACTAACACTCTCCCCACTTGGAGAGTCAGCGCCTTTAACCTCCTGTTTGGCCCAGTTTGCAATTTCTGCGGAAGATGAACAGGAATAGCGAGAACCAATGAGAGGCTAGCTGGAGGTGTCTGGACGGGCAAATTTAACTCTCATTTCCCACCAGGAAGAGGAAATAACCAAAGGCTCAGCGTGCCGTACCGGAACAAGATTAGGGCCTGAAGCCATCCTGCGGTGTTGCGGCCAGCTCAAAAGAAAGCGAGTTGAAGAAAGGAGCTCAGGGGCACTGTAATTCACAAACCTGCAGAGTTATCAATGACAGCTATCGTCCAAAAATACACTGAAGTAAGGCTGCCAAGAGGACTTGAAAGCGGGGCAGAATTGCAGGAAACCGATTTCAGGAGGTAGACTGGAATTGCATTGAAAGCATAGGAAAAGAGGCAGAACGTCCACAATGATGCACTTGGTCAAAAAGGGCGTATGCGTTTTTTCCTGAATATATTCAGGAAAAAACGCATACGCCCTTTTTGGCCAACCAAGCAAGCTTGCAAAGGAAATCTGCACTACAATGAAGTCTCACTTCCCCCCGGTCAAAAGGGCCATCTGAAAAAAGTGTAAAATCCAGAAAGGCAGGACAGGCCATGGAGAACTGGGAGCCTTGTTATGCTGATAGGCGGGATGTAAATTGCCAACAACCACTGGGGAGAAGTGTATGGTGTTTCCTGAAACATCTAAAAAACAAAGCAACAGAACCTAGGGCACTTCCACTTATGGTCCTATAGCTTAGGGAAATTAAAATCAAAAAGACACAGCCACCCCAAAGTTTGGAACGGCTCTGTTTACAAGAACCTCGTTTACAGTACAAGTTCAACATCGCAGAAAGTGAAAAATGGATAAAGAAGTTGTGGTATTTACTTACAAAGCAATATCACTCAGCAATGAAATCTGTGTCATCAGGACCTTAGCAGCACAATGAGTGGATTCAGGTATGATGATTCTAACTGAAGTAAGTCACACAGAAAAAGAAACATCATAAGATATCAGTAATACACGGAATGTAAACTTGGCTACACAGGAACTGAATTACAGAACAGAACAGGGTCTCAAATTTAGAAAACCAACTTATGCTTGCTTCAGGGGAAAGGTGAGTTGGGGTGCTGCATAAAACCAGAGATTGAAATGAGCACAGATAAAGTTCCTTAAGTCAAATATGGAATAGACAAGAGCTACTCCTTGCTCAACGAAATGGACTCAACACCGCATATTAAACGCCTAAGAATGTACCTGACTAGTAGGTATCTTAAAACCTATGGATTGCTATGTCTCCGAAAGAGAATCAAGCATGTGTACAGGGGCATAAACGCAGCAGTGATAGGATTGGAGAGGATCGGTGAGCAAATGAAGACCCTTTGAAGTCATATTGCATAGTACCCATTACACGGGTCTTAACACTCCAGGTTTAAGGTATTCTTCCTTCAGCTAAAACATGCATGTGGAACCCAAGTAAGATCAACCATGTGAACGGGAGATGTGTTCAAATATGTCTCAGTTTTCCTCCCCTGGTACTCGGGTGCAACATTCCAGGCGCTTTACTAACACTCTCCCCACTTGGAGAGTCAGCGCATTTAACCTCCTGTTTGGCCCAGTTTGCAATTTCTGCGGAAGATGAACAGGAATAGCGAGAACCAATGAGAGACTAGCTGGAGGTGTCTGGACGGGCAAATTTAACTCTCATTTCCCACCAGGAAGAGGAAATAACCAAAGGCTCAGCGTGCCGTACCGGAACCAGATTAGGGCCTGAAGCCATCCTGCGGTGTTGCGGCCAGGTCACAAGAAAGCAAGTTGAAGAAAGGAGCTCAGGGGCACTGTAATTCACAAACCTGCAGAGTTATAAATGACAGCTATCGTCCAAAAATAGACTGAAGTAAGGCTGCCAAGAGGACTTGAAAGCGGGGCAGAATTGCAGGAAACCGATTTCAGGAGGTAGACTGGAATTGCATTGAAAGCATAGGAAAAGAGGCAGAACGTCCACAATGATGCACTTGGCCAAAAAGGGCGTATGCGTTTTTTCCTGAATATATTCAGGAAAAAACGCATACGCCCTTTTTGGCCAACCAAGCAAGCTTGCAAAGGAAATCTGCACTACAATGAAGTCTCACTTCCCCCCTGTCAAAAGGGCCATCTGAAAAAAGTGTAAAATCCAGAAAGGCAGGACAGGCCATGGAGAACTGGGAGCCTTGTTATGCTGATGGGCGGGATGTAAATTGCCAACAACCACTCGGGAGAAGTGTATGGTGTTTCCTGAAACATCTAAAAAACAAAGCAACAGAACCGAGGGCACTTCCACTTATGGTCCTATAGCTTAGGGAAATTAAAATCAAAAAGACACAGCCACCCCAAAGTTTGGAACGGCTCTGTTTACAAGAACCTCGTTTACAGTACAAGTTCAACATCGCAGAAAGTGAAAAATGGATAAAGAAGTTGTGGTATTTACTTACAAAGCAATATCACTCAGCAATGAAATCTGTGTCATCAGGCCCTTAGCAGCACAATGAGTGGATTCAGGTATGATGATTCTAACTGAAGTAAGTCACACAGAAAAAGAAACATCATAAGATATCAGTAATACACGGAATGTAAACTTGGCTACACAGGAACTGAATTACAGAACAGGACAGGGACTCAAATTCAGAAAACCAACTTATGTTTGCTTAAGGGTAAAGGTGAGTTGGGGTGCTGCATAAAACCAGAGATTGAAATGAGCACAGATAAAGTTCCTTAAGTCAAATATGGAATAGACAAGAGCTACTCCTTGCTCAACGAAATGGACTCAACACTGCATATTAAACGCTTAAGAATGTACCTGACTAGTAAGTATCTTAAAACCTATGGATTGCTATGTCTCCGAAAGAGAATCAAGCATGTGTACAGGGGCATAAACGCAGCAGTGATAGGATTGGAGAGGTTCGGTGAGCAAATGAAGACCCTTTGAAGTCATATTGCATGGTACCCATTCCACGGGTTTCAACTACCCAGGTTTTAGGTATTCTTCCTTCAGCTAAAACATGCATGTGGAACCTAGAGTATGATCAACCATGTGATCGGGAGACGTGTTCAAATATGTCAGTTTTCGTACCCTGGTACTCGGGTGCAACATTCCAGACGCTTTACTAACACTCTCCCGACTTGGAGAGTCAGTCCCTTTAACCTCCTGTTTGGCCCAGTTTGCAATTTCTGCGGAAGATGAACAGGAATAGCGAGAACCAATGAGAGGCTAGCTGGAGGTGTCTGGACGGGCAAATTTAACTCTCATTTCCCACCAGGAAGAGGAATTAACCAAAGGCTCAGCATGCCGTGCCGGAACCAGATTAGGGCCTGAAGCCATCCTGCGGTGTTGCGGCCAGCTCACAAGAAAGCGAGTTGAAGAAAGGAGCTCAGGGGCACTGTAATTCACAAACCTGCAGAGTTATAAATGACAGCTATCGTCCAAAAATAGACTGAAGTAAGGCTGTCAAGAGGACTTGAAAGCGGGGCAGAATTGCAGGAAACCGATTTCAGGAGGTAGACTGGAATTGCATTGAAAGCATAGGAAAAGAGGCAGAACGTCCACAATGATGCACTTGGCCAAAAAGGGCGTATGCGTTTTTTCCTGAATATATTCAGGAAAAAACGCATACGCCCTTTTTGGCCAACCAAGCAAGCTTGCAAAGGAAATCTGCACTACAATGAAGTCTCACTTCCCCCCGGTCAAAAGGGCCATCTGAAAAAAGTGTAAAATCCAGAAAGGCAGGACAGGCCATGGAGAACTGGGAGCCTTGTTATGCTGATGGGCGGGATGTAAATTGCCAACAGACACTCGGGAGAAGTGTATGGTGTTTCCTGAAACATCTAAAAAACAAAGCAACAGAGCCTAGGGCACTGCCACTTATGGTCCTATAGCTTAGGGAAATTAAAATCAAAAAGACACAGCCACCCCAAAGTTTGGGACGCCTCTGTTTACAAGAACCTCGTTTACAGTACAAGTTCAACATCGCAGAAAGTGAAAAATGGATAAAGAACTTGTGGTACTTACGTACAATGCAGTATCACTCAGCAATGAAATCTATGTCATCAGGCCCTTAGCAGCATAATGAGTGGATTCAGGTACGATGATTCTAACTGAAATAAGTCACACAGAAAAAGAAACATCATAAGATATCACTAATACACGGAATGTAAACTTGGCTACACAGGAACTGCATTCCAGAACAGAACAGGGTCTCAAATTTAGAAAACCAACTTATGCTTGCTTAAGGGGAAAGGTGAGTTGGGGTGCTGCATAAAACCAGAGACTGAAATGAGCACAGATAAAGTTCCTTAAGCCAAATACGGAATAGACAAGAGCTACTCCTTGCTCAACGAAATGGACTCAACACCCCATATTAAACCCCTAAGAATGTACCTGACTAGTAAGTATCTTAAAACCTATGGATTGCTATGTCTCCAAAAGAGAATCAAGCGTGTGTACAGGGGCATAAACACAGCAGTGATAGGATTGGAGAGGTTCGGTGAGCAAATGAAGACCCTTTGAAGTCATATTGCATGGTACCCATTCCACGGGTCTCAACTCTCCAGGTTTAAGGTATTCTTCCTTCAGCTAAAACATGCATGTGGAACCTAGAGTATGATCAACCATGTGATCGGGAGACGTGTTCAAATATGTCTCAGTTTTCCTCCCTTGGTACTCGGGTGCAACATTCCAGACGCTTTACTAACACTCTCCCCACTTGGAGAGTCAGCGTCTTTAACCTCCTGTTTGGCCCAGTTTGCAATTTCTGCGGAAGATGAACAGGAATAGCGAGAACCAATGAGAGGCTAGCTGGAGGTGTCTGGACGGGCAAATTTAACTCTCATTTCCCAACAGGAAGAGGAAATAACCAAAGGCTCAGCATGCCGTACCGGAACCAGATTAGGGCCTGAAGCCATCCTGCGGTGTTGCGGCCAGCTCAAAAGAAAGCGAGTTGAACAAAGGAGCTCAGGGGCACTGTAATTCACAAACCTGCAGAGTTATAAATGACAGCTATCGTCCAAAAATACACTGAAGTAAGGCTGCCAAGAGGACTTGAAAGCGGGGCAGAATTGCAGGAAACCGATTTCAGGAGGTAGACTGGAATTGCATTGAAAGCATAGGAAAAGAGGCAGAACGTCCACAATGATGCACTTGGCCAAAAAGGGCGTATGCGTTTTTTCCTGAATATATTCAGGAAAAAACGCATACGCCCTTTTTGGCCAACCAAGCAAGCTTGCAAAGGAAATCTGCACTACAATGAAGTCTCACTTCCCCCCGGTCAAAAGGGCCATCTGAAAAAAGTGTAAAATCCAGAAAGGCAGGACAGGCCATGGAGAACTGGGAGCCTTGTTATGCTGATGGGCGGGATGTAAATTGCCAACAGACACTCGGGAGATGTGTATGGTGTTTCCTGAAACATCTAAAAAACAAAGCAACAGAGCCTAGGGCACTGCCACTTATGGTCCTATAGCTTAGGGAAATTAAAATAAAAAAGACACAGCCACCCCAAAGTTTGGGACGCCTCTGTTTACAAGAACCTCGTTTACAGTACAAGTTCAACATCGCAGAAAGTGAAAAATGGATAAAGAAGTTGTGGTATTTACTTACAAAGCAATATCACTCAGCAATGAAATCTGTGTCATCAGGCCCTTAGCAGCACAATGAGTGGATTCAGGTATGATGATTCTAACTGAAATAAGTCACACAGAAAAGAAACATCATAAGATATCAGTAATACACGGAATGTAAACTTGGCTACACAGGAACTGAATTACAGAACAAAACAGGGTCTCAAATTTAGAAAACCAACTTATGCTTGCTTAAGGGTAAAGGTGAGTTGGGGTGCTGCATAAAACCAGAGATTGAAATGAGCACAGATAAAGTTCCTTAAGCCAAATATGGAATAGACAAGAGCTACTCCTTGCTCAACGAAATGGACTCAACACCCCATATTAAACGCCTAAGAATGTACCTGACTAGTAAGTATCTTAAAAACCTATGGATTGCTATGTCTCCAAAAGAGAATCAAGCATGTGTACAGGGGCATAAACGCAGCAGTGATAGGATTGGAGAGGTTCGGTGCGCAAATGAAGACCCTTTGAAGTCATCTTGCATGGTACGCATTACACGGGTCTCAACTCTCCAGGTTTAAGGTATTCTTCCTTCAGCTAAAACATGCATGTGGAACCTAGAGTATGATCAACCATGTGATTGGGAGACGTGTTCAAATATGTCTCAGTTTTCCTCCCCTGGTACTCGGGTGCAACATTCCAGACGCTTTACTAACACTCTCCCCACTTGGAGAGTCAGCGTCTTTAACCTCCTGTTTGGCCCAGTTTGCAATTTCTGCGGAAGATGAACAGGAATAGCGAGAACCAATGAGAGGCTAGCTGGAGGTGTCTGGACGGGCAAATTTAACTCTCATTTCCCAACAGGAAGAGGAAATAACCAAAGGCTCAGCATGCCGTACCGGAACCAGATTAGGGCCTGAAGCCATCCTGCGGTGTTGCGGCCAGCTCAAAAGAAAGCGAGTTGAAGAAAAGAGCTCAGGGGCACTGTAATTCACAAACCTGCAGAGTTATAAATGACAGCTATCGTCCAAAAATACACTGAAGTAAGGCTGCCAAGAGGACTTGAAAGCGGGGCAGAATTGCAGGAAACCGATTTCAGGAGGTAGACTGGAATTGCATTGAAAGCATAGGAAAAGAGGCAGAACGTCCACAATGATGCACTTGGCCAAAAAGGGCGTATGCGTTTTTTCCTGAATATATTCAGGAAAAAACGCATACGCCCTTTTTGGCCAACCAAGCAAGCTTGCAAAGGAAATCTGCACTACAATGAAGTCTCACTTCCCCCCGGTCAAAAGGGCCATCTGAAAAAAGTGTAAAATCCAGAAAGGCAGGACAGGCCATGGAGAACTGGGAGCCTTGTTATGCTGATGGGCGGGATGTAAATTGCCAACAACCACTCCGGAGAAGTGTATGGTGTTTCCTGAAACATGTAAACAACAAAGCAACAGAACCTAGGGCACTTCCACTTATGGTCCTATAGCTTAGGGAAATTAAAATCAAAAAGACACAGCCACCCCAAAGTTTGGAATGGCTCTGTTTACAAGAACCTCGTTTACAGTACAAGTTCAACATCGCAGAAAGTGAAAAATGGATAAAGAAGTTGTGGTATTTACTTACAATGCAGTATCACTCAGCAATGAAATCTGTGTCATCAGGCCCGTAGCAGCACAATGAGTGGATTCAGGTATGATGATTCTAACTGAAATAAGTCACACAGAAAAGAAACATCATAAGATATCAGTAATACACGGAATGTAAACTTGGCTACACAGGAACTGAATTACAGAACAAAACAGGGTCTCAAATTTAGAAAACCAACTTATGCTTGCTTAAGGGTAAAGGTGAGTTGGGGTGCTGCATAAAACCAGAGATTGAAATGAGCACAGATAAAGTTCCTTAAGCCAAATATGGAATAGACAAGAGCTACTCCTTGCTCAACGAAATGGACTCAACACCCCATATTAAACGCCTAAGAATGTACCTGACTAGTAAGTATCTTAAAAACCTATGGATTGCTATGTCTCCAAAAGAGAATCAAGCATGTGTACAGGGGCATAAACGCAGCAGTGATAGGATTGGAGAGGTTCGGTGAGCAAATGAAGACCCTTTGAAGTCATCTTGCATGGTACGCATTACACGGGTCTCAACTCTCAAGGTTTAAGGTATTCTTCCTTCAGCTAAAACATGCATGTGGAACCTAGAGTATGATCAACCATGTGATTGGGAGACGTGTTCAAATATGTCTCAGTTTTCCTCCCCTGGTACTCGGGTGCAACATTCCAGACGCTTTACTAACACTCTCCCCACTTGGAGAGTCAGCGTCTTTAACCTCCTGTTTGGCCCAGTTTGCAATTTCTGCGGAAGATGAACAGGAATAGCGAGAACCAATGAGAGGCTAGCTGGAGGTGTCTGGACGGGCAAATTTAACTCTCATTTCCCAACAGGAAGAGGAAATAACCAAAGGCTCAGCATGCCGTACCGGAACCAGATTAGGGCCTGAAGCCATCCTGCGGTGTTGCGGCCAGCTCAAAAGAAAGCGAGTTGAACAAAGGAGCTCAGGGGCACTGTAATTCACAAACCTGCAGAGTTATAAATGACAGCTATCGTCCAAAAATACACTGAAGTAAGGCTGCCAAGAGGACTTGAAAGCGGGGAAGAATTGCAGGAAACCGATTTCAGGAGGTAGACTGGAATTGCATTGAAAGCATAGGAAAAGAGGCAGAACGTCCACAATGATGCACTTGGCCACAAAGGGCGTATGCGTTTTTTCCTGAATATATTCAGGAAAAAACGCATACGCCCTTTTTGGCCAACCAAGCAAGCTTGCAAAGGAAATCTGCACTACAATGAAGTCTCACTTCCCCCCGGTCAAAAGGGCCATCTGAAAAAAGTGTAAAATCCAGAAAGGCAGGACAGGCCATGGAGAACTGGGAGCCTTGTTATGCTGATGGGCGGGATGTAAATTGCCAACAACCACTCCGGATAAGTGTATGGTGTTTCCTGAAACATGTAAACAACAAAGCAACAGAGCCTAGGGCACTTCCACTTATGGTCCTATAGCTTAGGGAAATTAAAATCAAAAAGACACAGCCACCCCAAAGTTTGGAATGGCTCTGTTTACAAGAACCTCGTTTACAGTACAAGTTCAACATCGCAGAAAGTGAAAAATGGATAAAGAAGTTGTGGTATTTACTTACAATGCAGTATCACTCAGCAATGAAATCTGTGTCATCAGGCCCGTAGCAGCACAATGAGTGGATTCAGGTATGATGATTCTAACTGAAATAAGTCACACAGAAAAGAAACATCATAAGATATCAGTAATACACGGAATGTAAACTTGGCTACACAGGAACTGAATTACAGAACAAAACAGGGTCTCAAATTTAGAAAACCAACTTATGCTTGCTTAAGGGTAAAGGTGAGTTGGGGTGCTGCATAAAACCAGAGATTGAAATGAGCACAGATAAAGTTCCTTAAGCCAAATATGGAATAGACAAGAGCTACTCCTTGCTCAACGAAATGGACTCAACACCCCATATTAAACGCCTAAGAATGTACCTGACTAGTAAGTATCTTAAAAACCTATGGATTGCTATGTCTCCAAAAGAGAATCAAGCATGTGTACAGGGGCATAAACGCAGCAGTGATAGGATTGGAGAGGTTCGGTGAGCAAATGAAGACCCTTTGAAGTCATCTTGCATGGTACGCATTACACGGGTCTCAACTCTCCAGGTTTAAGGTATTCTTCCTTCAGCTAAAACATGCATGTGGAACCTAGAGTATGATCAACCATGTGATTGGGAGACGTGTTCAAATATGTCTCAGTTTTCCTCCCCTGGTACTCGGGTGCAACATTCCAGACGCTTTACTAACACTCTCCCCACTTGGAGAGTCAGCGTCTTTAACCTCCTGTTTGGCCCAGTTTGCAATTTCTGCGGAAGATGAACAGGAATAGCGAGAACCAATGAGAGGCTAGCTGGAGGTGTCTGGACGGGCAAATTTAACTCTCATTTCCCAACAGGAAGAGGAAATAACCAAAGGCTCAGCATGCCGTACCGGAACCAGATTAGGGCCTGAAGCCATCCTGCGGTGTTGCGGCCAGCTCAAAAGAAAGCGAGTTGAACAAAGGAGCTCAGGGGCACTGTAATTCACAAACCTGCAGAGTTATAAATGACAGCTATCGTCCAAAAATACACTGAAGTAAGGCTGCCAAGAGGACTTGAAAGCGGGGAAGAATTGCAGGAAACCGATTTCAGGAGGTAGACTGGAATTGCATTGAAAGCATAGGAAAAGAGGCAGAACGTCCACAATGATGCACTTGGCCACAAAGGGCGTATGCGTTTTTTCCTGAATATATTCAGGAAAAAACGCATACGCCCTTTTTGGCCAACCAAGCAAGCTTGCAAAGGAAATCTGCACTACAATGAAGTCTCACTTCCCCCCGGTCAAAAGGGCCATCTGAAAAAAGTGTAAAATCCAGAAAGGCAGGACAGGCCATGGAGAACTGGGAGCCTTGTTATGCTGATGGGCGGGATGTAAATTGCCAACAACCACTCCGGATAAGTGTATGGTGTTTCCTGAAACATGTAAACAACAAAGCAACAGAGCCTAGGGCACTTCCACTTATGGTCCTATAGCTTAGGGAAATTAAAATCAAAAAGACACAGCCACCCCAAAGTTTGGAACGGCTCTGTTTACAAGAACCTCGTTTACAGTACAAGTTCAACATCGCAGAAAGTGAAAAATGGATAAAGAAGTTGTGGTATTTACTTACAATGCAGTATCACTCAGCAATGAAATCTATGTCATCAGGCCCGTAGCAGCATAATGAGTGGATTCAGGTACGATGATTCTAACTGAAATAAGTCACACAGAAAAAGAAACATCATAAGATATCACTAATACACGGAATGTAAACTTGGCTACACAGGAACTGCATTCCAGAACAGAACAGGGTCTGAAATTTAGAAAACCAACTTATGCTTGCTTAAGGGGAAAGGTGAGTTGGGGTGCTGCATAAAACCAGAGATTGAAATGAGCACAGATAATGTTCCTTAAGCCAAATATGGAATAGACAAGAGCTACTCCTTGCTCAACGAAATGGACTCAAAACCCCATATTAAACCCCTAAGAATATACCTGACTAGTAAGTATCTTAAAACCTATGGATTGCTATGTCTCCAAAAGAGAATCAAGCGTGTGTACAGGGGAATAAACGCAGCAGTGATAGGATTGGAGAGGTTCGGTGAGCAAATGAAGACCCTTTGAAGTCATATTGCATGGTACCCATTACACGGGTCTCAACTCTCCAGGTTTAAGGTATTCTTCCTTCAGCTAAAACATGCATGTGGAACCCAGAGTATGATCAACCATGTGAACGGGAGATGTGTTCAAATATGTCTCAGTTTTCCTCCCCTGGTACTCGGGTGCAACATTCCAGACGCTTTACTAACACTCTCCCCACTTGGAGAGTCAGCGCCTTTAACCTCCTGTTTGGCCCAGTTTGCAATTTCTGCGGAAGATGAACAGGAATAGTGAGAACCAATGAGAGACTAGCTGGAGGTGTCTGGATGGGCAAATTTAACTCTCATTTCCCACCAGGAAGAGGAAATAACCAAAGGCTCAGCGTGCCGTACCGGAACAAGATTAGGGCCTGAAGCCATCCTGCGGTGTTGCGGCCAGGTCACAAGAAAGCGAGTTGAAGAAAGGAGCTCAGGGGCACTGTAATTCACAAACCTGCAGAGTTATAAATGACAGCTATCGTCCAAAAATAGACTGAAGTAAGGCTGCCAAGAGGACTTGAAAGCGGGGCAGAATTGCAGGAAACCGATTTCAGGAGGTAGACTGGAATTGCATTGAAAGCATAGGAAAAGAGGCAGAACGTCCACAATGATGCACTTGGCCAAAAAGGGCGTATGCGTTTTTTCCTGAATATATTCAGGAAAAAACGCATACGCCCTTTTTGGCCAACCAAGCAAGCTTGCAAAGGAAATCTGCACTACAATGAAGTCTCACTTCCCCCGGTGAAAAGTTCCATCTGAAAAACTGTAAAATCCAGAAAGGCAGGACAGGCCATGGAGAACTGGGAGCCTTGTTATGCTGATGGGCGGGATGTAAATTGCCAACAACCACTCGGGAGAAGTGTATGGTGTTTCCTGAAACATCTAAAAAACAAAGCAACAGAACCTAGGGCACTTCCACTTATGGTCCTATAGCTTAGGGAAATTAAAATCAAAAAGACACAGCCACCCCAAAGTTTGGAACGGCTCTGTTTACAAGAACCTCGTTTACAGTACAAGTTCAACATCGCAGAAAGTGAAAAATGGATAAAGAAGTTGTGGTATTTACTTACAAAGCAATATCACTCAGCAATGAAATCTGTGTCATCAGGCCCTTAGCAGCACAATGAGTGGATTCAGGTATGATGATTCTAACTGAAGTAAGTCACACAGAAAAAGAAACATCATAAGATATCACTAGTACACGGAATGTAAACTTGGCTACACAGGAACTGAATTACAGAACAGAACAGGGACTCAAATTTAGAAAACCAACTTATGCTTGCTTAAGGGTAAAGGTGAGTTGGGGTGCTGCATGAAACCAGAGATTGAAATGAGCACAGATAAAGTTCCTTAAGTCAAATATGGAATAGATAAGAACTACTCCTTGCTCAACGAAATGGACTCAACACCGCATATTAAACGCCTAAGACTGTACCTGACTAGTAAGTATCTTAAAACCTATGGATTGCTATGTCTCCGAAAGAGAATCAAGCATGTGTACAGGGGCATAAACGCAGCAGTGATAGGATTGGAGAGGTTCGGTGAGCAAATGAAGACCCTTTGAAGTCATATTGCATGGTACCCATTCCACGGGTTTCAACTACCCAGGTTTAAGGTATTCTTCCTTCAGCTAAAACATGCATGTGGAACCTAGAGTATGATCAACCATGTGATCGGGAGACGTGTTCAAATATGTCACAGTTTTCGTACCCTGGTACTCGGGTGCAACATTCCAGACGCTTTACTAACACTCTCCCGACTTGGAGAGTCAGTCCCTTTAACCTCCTGTTTGGCCCAGTTTGCAATTTCTGCGGAAGATGAACAGGAATAGCGAGAACCAATGAGAGGCTAGCTAGAGGTGTCTGGACGGGCAAATTTAACTCTCATTTCCCACCAGGAAGAGGAATTAACCAAAGGATCAGCATGCCGGGCCGGAACCAGATTAGGGCCTGAAGCCATCCTGCGGTGTTGCGGCCAGGTCACAAGAAAGCGAGTTGAAGAAAGGAGCTCAGGGGCACTGTAATTCACAAACCTGCAGAGTTATAAATGACAGCTATCGTCCAAAAATAGACTGAAGTAAGGCTGCCAAGAGGACTTGAAAGCGGGGCAGAATTGCAGGAAACCGATTTCAGGAGGTAGACTGGAATTGCATTGAAAGCATAGGAAAAGAGGCAGAACGTCCACAATGATGCACTTGGCCAAAAAGGGCGTATGCGTTTTTTCCTGAATATATTCAGGAAAAAACGCATACGCCCTTTTTGGCCAACCAAGCAAGCTTGCAAAGGAAATGTGCACTACAATGAAGTCTCACTTCCCCCCGGTCAAAAGGGCCATCTGAAAAAAGTGTAAAATCCAGAAAGGCAGGACAGGCCATGGAGAACTGGGAGCCTTGTTATGCTGATGGGCGGGATGTAAATTGCCAACAACCACTCGGGAGAAGTGTATGGTGTTTCCTGAAACATCTAAAAAACAAAGCAACAGAACCTAGGGCACTTCCACTTATGGTCCTATAGCTTAGGGAAATTAAAATCAAAAAGACACAGCCACCCCAAAGTTTGGAACGGCTCTGTTTACAAGAACCTCGTTTACAGTACAAGTTCAACATCGCAGAAAGTGAAAAACGGATAAAGAAATTGTGGTATTTACTTACAAAGCAATATCACTCAGCAATGAAATCTGTGTCATCAGGCCCTTAGCAGCACAATGAGTGGATTCAGGTATGATGATTCTAACTGAAGTAAGTCACACAGAAAAAGAAACATCATAAGATATCAGTAATACACGGAATGGAAACTTGGCTACACAGGAACTGAATTACAGAACAGAACAGGGTCTCAAATTTAGAAAACCAACTTATGCTTGCTTAAGGGTAAAGGTGAGTTGGGGTGCTGCATAAAACCAGAGATTGAAATGAGCACAGATAAAGTTCCTTAAGTCAAATATGGAATAGACAAGAGCTACTCCTTGCTCAACGAAATGGACTCAACACTGCATATTAAACGCCTAAGAATGTACCTGACTAGTAAGTATCGTAAAACCTATGGATTGCTATGTCTCCGAAAGAGAATCAAGCATGTGTACAGGGGCATAAACGCAGCAGTGATAGGATTGGAGAGGTTCGGTGAGCAAATGAAGACCCTTTGAAGTCATATTGCATGGTACCCATTCCACGGGTTTCAACTACCCAGGTTTAAGGTATTCTTCCTTCAGGTAAAACATGCATGTGGAACCTAGAGTATGATCAACCATGTGATCGGGAGACGTGTTCAAATATGTCTCAGTTTTCCTCCCCTGGTACTCGGGTGCAACATTCCAGACGCTTTACTAACACTCTCCCCACTTGGAGAGTCAGCGCCTTTAACCTCCTGTTTGGCCCAGTTTGCAATTTCTGCGGAAGATGAACAGGAATAGCGAGAACCAATGCGATGCTAGCTGGAGGTGTCTGGACGGGCAAATTTAACTCTCATTTCCCACCAGGAAGAGGAAATAACCAAAGGCTCAGCGTGCCGTACCGGAACCACATTAGGGCCTTAAGCCATCCTGCGGTGTTGCGGCCAGCTCAAAAGAAAGCGAGTTGAAGAAAGGAGCTCAGGGGCACTGTAATTCACAAACCTGCAGAGTTATAAATGACAGCTATCGTCCAAAAATAGACTGAAGTAAGGCTGCCAAGAGGACTTGAAAGCGGGGCAGAATTGCAGGAAACCGATTTCAGGAGGTAGACTGGAATTGCATTGAAAGCATAGGAAAAGAGGCAGAACGTCCACAATGATGCACTTGGCCAAAAAGGGCGTATGCGTTTTTTCCTGAATATATTCAGGAAAAAACGGATACGCTCTTTTTGGCTAACCAAGCAAGCTTGGAAAGGAAATCTGCACTACAATGAAGTCTCACTTCCCCCCGGTCAAAAGGGCCATCTGAAAAAAGTGTAAAATCCAGAAAGGCAGGACAGACCATGGACAACTGGGAGCCTTGTTATGCTGATGGGCGGGATGTAAATTGCCAACAGACATTCGGGAGAAGTGTATGGTGTTTCCTGAAACATCTAAAAAACAAAGCAACAGAGCCTAGGGCACTGCCACTTATGGTCCTATAGCTTAGGGAAATTAAAATCAAAAAGACACAGCCACCCCAAACTTTCGAACGGCTCTGTTTACAAGAACCTCGTTTACAGTACAAGTTCAACATCGCAGAAAGTGAAAAATGGATAAAGAAGTTGTGGTATTTACTTACAAAGCAATATCACTCAGCAATGAAATCTGTGTCATCAGGCCCGTAGCAGCACAATGAGTGGATTCAGGTATGATGATTCTAACTGAAATAAGTCACACAGAAAAGAAACATCATAAGATATCAGTAATACACGGAATCTAAACTTGGCTACACAGGAACTGAATTACAGAACAGAACAGGGTCTCAAATTTAGAAAACCAACTTATGCTTGCTTAAGGGTAAAGGTGAGTTGGGGTGCTGCATAAAACCAGAGATTGAAATGAGCACAGATAAAGTTCCTTAAGCCGAATATGGAATAGACAAGAGCTACTCCTTGCTCAACGAAATGGACTCAACACCGCATATTAAACGCCTAAGAATGTACCTGACTAGTAAGTATCTTAAAACCTATGGATTGCTATGTCTCCAAAAGAGAATCAAGCGTGTGTACAGGGGCATAAACGCAGCAGTGATAGGATTGGAGAGGTTCGGTGAGCAAATGAAGACCCTTTGAAGTCATATTCCATGGTACCCATTACACGGGTCTCAACTCTCCAGGTGTAAGGTATTCTTCCTTCAGCTAAAACATGCATGTGGAACCTAGAGTATGATCAACCATGTGATCGGGAGACGTGTTCAAATATGTCTCAGTTTTCCTCCCCTGGTACTCGGGTGCAACATTCCAGACGCTTTACTAACACTCTCCCCACTTGGAGAGTCAGCGCCTTTAACCTCCTGTTTGGCCCAGTTTGCAATTTCTGCGGAAGATGAACAGGAATAGCGAGAACCAATGAGAGGCTAGCTGGAGGTGTCTGGACGGGCAAATTTAACTCTCATTTCCCACCAGGAAGAGGAAATAACCAAAGGCTCAGCGTGCCGTACCGGAACCACATTAGGGCCTGAAGCCATCCTGCGGTGTTGCGGCCAGGTCACAAGAAAGCGAGTTGAAGAAAGGAGCTCAGGGGCACTGTAATTCACAAACCTGCAGAGTTATAAATGACAGCTATCGTCCAAAAATAGACTGAAGTAAGGCTGCCAAGAGGACTTGAAAGCGGGGCAGAATTGCAGGAAACCGATTTCAGGAGGTAGACTGGAATTGCATTGAAAGCATAGGAAAAGAGGCAGAACGTCCACAATGATGCACTTGGCCAAAAAGGGCGTATGCGTTTTTTCCTGAATATATTCAGGAGAAAACGCATACGCCCTTTTTGGCCAACCAAGCAAGCTTGCAAAGGAAATCTGCACTACAATGAAGTCTCACTTCCCCCCGGTCAAAAGGGCCATCTGAAAAAAGTGTAAAATCCAGAAAGGCAGGACAGGCCATGGAGAACTGGGAGCCTTGTTATGCTGATGGGCGGGATGTAAATTGCCAACAACCACTCGGGAGAAGTGTATGGTGTTTCCTGAAACATCTAAAAAACAAAGCAACAGAGCCTAGGGCACTGCCACTTATGGTCCTATAGCTTAGGGAAATTAAAATCAAAAAGACACAGCCACCCCAAAGTTTGGGACGCCTCTGTTTACAAGAACCTCGTTTACAGTACAAGTTCAACATCGCAGAAAGTGAAAAATGGATAAAGAACTTGTGGTACTTATGTACAATGCAGTATCACTCAGCAATGAAATCTATGTCATCAGGCCCGTAGCAGCATAATGAGTGGATTCAGGTACGATGATTCTAACTGAAATAAGTCACACAGAAAAAGAAACATCATAAGATATCACTAATACACGGAATGTAAACTTGGCTACACAGGAACTGCATTCCAGAACAGAACAGGGTCTCAAATTTGGAAAACCAACTTATGCTTGCTTAAGGGGAAAGGTGAGTTGGGGTGCTGCATAAAACCAGAGATTGAAATGAGCACAGATAAAGTTCCTTAAGCCAAATATGGAATAGACAAGAGCTACTCCTTTCTCAACGAAATGGACTCAAAACCCCATATTAAACGCCTAAGAATGTACCTGACTAGTAAGTATCTTAAAACCTATGGATTGCTATGTCTCCGAAAGAGAATCAAGCATGTGTACAGGGGCATAAACGCAGCAGTGATAGGATTGGAGAGGTTCGGTGAGCAAATGAAGACCCTTTGAAGTCATATTGCATGGTACCCATTCCACGGGTTTCAACTACCCAGGTTTAAGTTATTCTTCCTTCAGCTAAAACATGCATGTGGAACCTAGAGTATGATCAACCATGTGATCGGGAGACGTGTTCAAATATGTCTCAGTTTTCGTACCCTGGTACTCGGGTGCAACATTCCAGATGCTTTACTAACACTCTCCCGACTTGGAGAGTCAGTCCCTTTAACCTCCTGTTTGGCCCAGTTTGCAATTTCTGCGGAAGATGAACAGGAATAGCGAGAACCAATGAGAGGCTAGCTGGAGGTGTCTGGACGGGCAAATTTAACTCTCATTTCCCACCAGGAAGACGAATTAACCAAAGGCTCAGCGTGCCGTGCCGGAACCAGATTAGGGCCTGAAGCCATCCTGCGGTGTTGCGGCCAGCTCAAAAGAAAGCGAGTTGAAGAAAGGAGCTCAGGGGCACTGTAATTCACAAACCTGCAGAGTTATAAATGACAGCTATCGTCCAAAAATAGACTGAAGTAAGGCTGCCAAGAGGACTTGAAAGCAGGGCAGAATTGCAGGAAACCGATTTCAGGAGGTAGACTGGAATTGCATTGAAAGCATAGGAAAAGAGGCAGAACGTCCACAATGATGCACTTGGCCAAAAAGGGCGTATGCGTTTTTTCCTGAATATATTCAGGAAAAAAAGCATACGCCCTTTTTGGCCAACCAAGCAAGCTTGCAAAGGAAATCTGCACTACAATGAAGTCTCACTTCCCCGCGGGCAAAAGGGCCATCTGAAAAAACTGTAAAATCCAGAAAGGCAGGACAGGCCATGGAGAACTGGGAGCCTTGTTATGCTGATGGGCGGGATGTAAATTGCCAACAACCACTCGGGAGAAGTGTATGGTGTTTCCTGAAACATCTAAAAAACAAAGCAACTGAGCCTAGGGCACTTCCACTTATGGTCCTATAGCTTACGGAAATTAAAATGAAAAAGACACAGCCACCCCAATGTTTGGGACGCCTCCGTTTACAAGAACCTCGTTTACCATACAAGTTCAATATCACAGAAAGTGAAAAATGGATAAAGAACTTGTGGTACTTACGTACAATGCAGTATCACTCAGCAATGAAATCTATGTCATCACGCCCTTAGCAGCACAATGAGTGGATTAAGGTACGATGATTCTAACTGAAATAAGTCACACAGAAAAAGAAACATCATAAGATATCACTAATACATGGAATGTAAACTTGGCTACACAGGAATTGCATTCCAAAACAGAACAGGGTCTCAAATTTAGAAAACCAACTTATGCTTGCTTAAGGGGAAAGGTGAGTTGGGGTGCTGCATAAAACCAGAGATTGAAATGAGCACAGATAAAGTTCCTTAAGCCAAATATGGAATAGACAAGAGCTACTCCTTGCTCAACGAAATGGACTCAACACCCCATATTAAACGCCTAAGAATGTACCTGACTAGTAAGTATCTTAAAACCTATGGATTGCTATGTCTCCAAAAGAGAATCAAGCATGCGTACAGGGGCATAAACGCAGCAGTGATAGGATTGGAGAGGTTCGGTGAGCAAATGAAGACCCTTTGAAGTCATATTGCATGGTACCCATTACACGGGTCTCAACTCTCCAGGTTTAAGGTATTCTTCCTTCAGCTAAATCATGCATGTGGAACCCAGAGTATGATCAACCATGTGAACGGGAGACGTGTTCAAATATGTCTCAGTTTTCCTCCCCTGGTACTCGGGTGCAACATTCCAGACGCTTTACTAACACTCTCCCCACTTGGAGAGTCAGTCCCTTTAACCTCCTGTTTGGCCCAGTTTGCAATTTCTGCGGAAGATGAACAGGAATAGCGAGAACCAATGAGAGGCTAGCTGGAGGTGTCTGGACGGGCAAATTTAACTCTCATTTCCCACCAGGAATTGAAATAACCAAAGGCTCAGCGTGCCGTACCGGAACCAGATTAGGGCCTGAAGCCATCCTGCGGTGTTGCGGCCAGCTCAAAAGAAAGCGAGTAGAAGAAAGGAGCCCAGGGGCACTGTAATTCACAAACCTGCAGAGTTATAAATGACAGCTATCGTCCAAAAATAGACTGAAGTAAGGCTGCCAAGAGGACTTGAAAGCGGGGCAGAATTGCAGGAAACCGATTTCAGGAGGTAGACTGGAATTGCATTGAAAGCATAGGAAAAGAGGCAGAACGTCCACAATGATGCACTTGGCCAAAAAGGGCGTATCCGTTTTTTCCTGAATATATTCAGGAAAAAACGCATACGCCCTTTTTGGCCAACCAAGCAAGCTTGCAAAGGAAATCTGCACTACAATGAAGTCTCACTTCCCCCCGGTCAAAAGGGCCATCTGAAAAAAGTGTAAAATCCGGAAAGGCAGGACAGGCCATGGAGAACTGGGAGCCTTGTTATGCTGATGGGCGGGATGTAAATTGCCAACAACCACTCGGGAGAAGTGTATGGTGTTTCCTGAAACATCTAAAAAACAAAGCAACAGAACCTAGGGCACTTCCACTTATGGTCCTATAGCTTAGGGAAATTAAAATCAAAAAGACACAGAAACCCCAAAGTTTGGAACGGCTCTGTTTACAAGAACCTCGTTTACAGTACAAGTTCAACATCGCAGAAAGTGAAAAATGGATAAAGAATTTGCGGTATTTACTTACAAAGCAATATCACTCAGCAATGAAATCTGTGTCATCAGGCCCTTAGCAGCACAATGAGTGGATTCAGGTATGATGATTCTAACTGAAGTAAGTCACACAGAAAAAGAAACATCATAAGATATCAGTAATACACGGAATGTAAACTTGGCTACACAGGAACTGAATTACAGAACAGAACAGGGTCTCAAATTTAGAAAACCAACTTATGGTTGCTTAAGGGTAAAGGTGAGTTGGGGTGCTACATAAAACCAGAGATTGAAATGAGCACAGATAAAGTTCCTTAAGTCAAATATGGAATAGACAAGAGCTACTCCTTGCTCAATGAAATGGACTCAACACCGCATATTAAACGCCTAAGAATGTACCTGACTAGTAAGTATCGTAAAACGTATGGATTGCTATGTCTCCAAAAGAGAATCAAGCATGGGTACAGGGGCATAAACACAGCAGTGATAGGATTGGAGAGGTTCGGTGAGCAAATGAAGACCCTTTGAAGTCATATTGCATGGTACCCATTACACGGGTCTCAACTCTCCAGGTTTAAGGTATTCTTCCTTCAGCTAAAACATGCATGTGGAACCCAAGTATGATCAACCATGTGAACGGGAGACGTGTTCAAATATGTCTCAGTTTTCGTACCCTGGTACTCGGGTGCAACATTCCAGATGCTTTACTAACACTCTCCCGACTTGGAGAGTCAGTCCCTTTAACCTCCTGTTTGGCCCAGTTTGCAATTTCTGCGGAAGATGAACAGGAATAGCGAGAACCAATGAGAGGCTAGCTGGAGGTGTCTGGACGGGCAAATTTAACTCTCATTTCCCACCAGGAAGAGGAAATAACCAAAGGCTCAGCGTGCCGTGCCGGAACCAGATTAGGGCCTGAAGCCATCCTGCGGTGTTGCGGGCAGGTCACAAGAAAGCGAGTTGAAGAAAGGAGCTCAGGGGCACTGTAATTCACAAACCTGCAGAGTTATAAATGACAGCTATCGTCCAAAAATAGACTGAAGTAAGGCTGCCAAGAGGACTTGAAAGCGGGGCAGAATTGCAGGAAACCGATTTCAGGAGGTAGACTGGAATTGCATTGAAAGCATAGGAAAAGAGGCAGAACGTCCACAATGATGCACTTGGCCAAAAAGAGCGTATGCTTTTTTTCCTGAATATATTCAGGAAAAAACGCATACGCCCTTTTTGGCCAACCAAGCAAGCTTGCAAAGGAAATCTGCACTACAATGAAGTCTCACTTCCCCCCGGTCAAAAGGGCCATCTGAAAAAAGTGTAAAATCCAGAAAGGCAGGACAGGCCATGGAGAACTGGGAGCCTTGTTATGCTAATGGGCTGGATGTAAATTGCCAACAGACACTCGGGAGAAGTGTATGGTGTTTCCTGAAACATCTAAAAAACAAAGCAACAGAGCCTAGGGCACTGCCACTTATGGTCCTATAGCTTAGGGAAATTAAAATCAAAAAGACACAGCCACCCCAAAGTTTGGGACGCCTCTGTTTACAAGAACCTCGTTTACAGTACAAGTTCAACATCGCAGAAAGTGAAAAATGGATAAAGAAGTTGTGGTATTTACTTACAAAGCAATATCACTCAGCAATGAAATCTGTGTCATCAGGCCCTTAGCAGCACAATGAGTGGATTCAGGTATGATGATTCTAACTGAAGTAAGTCACACAGAAAAAGAAACATCATAAGATATCACTAATACACGGAATGTAAACTTGGCTACACAGGAACTGAATTACAGAACAGAACAGGGTCTCAAATTTAGAAAACCAACTTATTCTTGCTTAAGGGTAAAGGTGAGTGGGGGTGCTGCATAAAACCAGAGATTGAAATGAGCACAGATAAAGTTCCTTAAGCCAAATATGGAATAGACAAGAGCTACTCCTTGCTCAATGAAATGGACTCAACACCGCATATTAAACGCCTAAGAATGTACCTGACTAGTAAGTATCGTAAAACCTATGGATTGCTATGTCTCCAAAAGAGAATCAAGCATGTGTACAGGGGCATAAACGCAGCAGTGATAGGATTGGAGAGGTTCGGTGAGCAAATGAAGACCCTTTGAAGTCATATTGCATGGTACCCATTCCACGGGTCTCAACTCTCCAGGTTTAAGGTATTCTTCCTTCAGCTAAAACATGCATGTGGAACCCAAGTATGATCAACCATGTGAACGGGAGACGTGTTCAAATATGTCTCAGTTTTCCTCCCCTGGTACTCGGGTGCAACATTCCAGACGCTTTACTAACACTCTCCCCACTTGGAGAGTCAGCGCCTTTAACCTCCTGTTTGGCCCAGTTTGCAATTTCTGCGGAAGATGAACAGGAATAGCGAGAACCAATGAGAGGCTAGCTGGAGGTGTCTGGACGGGCAAATTATTCCTGAATATATTCAGGAAAAAACGCATACGCCCTTTTTGGCCAACCAAGCAAGCTTGCAAAGGAAATCTGCACTACAATGAAGTCTCACTTCCCCCCGGTCAGAAGGGCCATCTGAAAAAAGTGTAAAATCCAGAAAGGCAGGACAGGCCAAGGACAACTGGGAGCCTTGTTATGCTGATGGGCGGGATGTAAATTGCCAACAGACACTCGGGAGAAGTGTATGGTGTTTCCTGAAACATCTAAAAAACAAAGCAACAGAGCCTAGGGCACTGCCACTTATGGTCCTATAGCTTAGGGAAATTAAAATCAAAAAGACACAGCCACCCCAAGTTTGGGACGCCTCTGTTTACAAGAACCTCGTTTACAGTACAAGTTCAACATTGCAGAAAGTGAAAAATGGATAAAGAAGTTGTGGTATTTACTTACAAAGCCATATCACTCAGCAATGAAATCTATGTCATCAGGCCCTTAGCATCACAATGAGTGGATTCAGGTATGATGATTCTAACTGAAATAAGTCACAGAGAAAAAGAAACATCATAAGGTATCAGTAATACACGGAATGTAAACTTGGCTACACAGGAACTGAATTACAGAACAGAACATGGACTCAAATTTAGAAAACCAACTTATGCTTGCTTAAGGGTAAAGGTGAGTTGGGGTGCTGCATAAAACCAGAGATTGAAATGAGCACAGATAAAGTTCCTTAAGTCAAATATGGAATAGACAAGAACTACTCCTTGCTCAACGAAATGGACTCAACACCGCCTATTAAACGCCTAAGAATGTACCTGACTAGTAAGTATCTTAAAACCTATGGATTGCTATGTCTCCGAAAGAGAATCAAGCATGTGTACAGGGGCATAAACGCAGCAGTGATAGGATTGGAGAGGTTCGGTGAGCAAATGAAGACCCTTTGAAGTCATATTGCATGGTACCCATTCCACGGGTTTCAACTACCCAGGTTTAAGGTATTCTTCCTTCAGCTAAAACATGCATGTGGAACCTAGAGTATGATCAACCATGTGATCGGGAGACGTGTTCAAATATGTCTCAGTTTTCGTACCCTGGTACTCGGGTGCAACATTCCAGATGCTTTACTAACACTCTCCCGACTTGGAGAGTCAGTCCCTTTAACCTCCTGTTTGGCCCAGTTTGCAATTTCTGCGGAAGATGAACAGGAATAGCGAGAACCAATGAGAGACTAGCTGGAGGTGTCTGGACGGGCAAATTTAACTCTCATTTCCCACCAGGAAGAGGAAATAACCAAAGGCTCAGCGTGCCGTGCCGGAACCAGATTAGGGCCTGAAGCCATCCTGCGGTGTTGCGGCCAGGTCACAAGAAAGCGAGTTGAAGAAAGGAGCTCAGGGGCACTGTAATTCACAAACCTGCAGAGTTATAAATGACAGCTATCGTCCAAAAATAGACTGAAGTAAGGCTGCCAAGAGGACTTGAAAGCGGGGCAGAATTGCAGGAAACCGATTTCAGGAGGTAGACTGGAATTGCATTGAAAGCATAGGAAAAGAGGCAGAACGTCCACAATGATGCACTTGGCCAAAAAGGGCGTATGCTTTTTTTCCTGAATATATTCAGGAAAAAAAGCATACGCCCTTTTTGGCCAACCAAGCAAGCTTGCAAAGGAAATCTGCACTACAATGAAGTCTCACTTCCCCCCGGTCAAAAGGGCCATCTGAAAAAAGTGTAAAATCCAGAAAGGCAGGACAGGCCATGGAGAACTGGGAGCCTTGTTATGCTGATGGGCTGGATGTAAATTGCCAACAGACACTCGGGAGAAGTGTATGGTGTTTCCTGAAACATCTAAAAAACAAAGCAACAGAGCCTAGGGCACTGCCACTTATGGTCCTATAGCTTAGGGAAATTAAAATCAAAAAGACACAGCCACCCCAAAGTTTGGGACGCCTCTGTTTACAAGAACCTCGTTTACAGTACAAGTTCAACATCGCAGAAAGTGAAAAATGGATAAAGAAGTTGTGGTATTTACTTACAAAGCAATATCACTCAGCAATGAAATCTGTGTCATCAGGCCCTTAGCAGCACAATGAGTGGATTCAGGTATGATGATTCTAACTGAAATAAGTCACACAGAAAAAGAAACATCATAAGATATCACTAATACACGGAATGTAAACTTGGCTACACAGGAACTGAATTACAGAACAGAACAGGGTCTCAAATTTAGAAAACCAACTTATTCTTGCTTAAGGGTAAAGGTGAGTGGGGGTGCTGCATAAAACCAGAGATTGAAATGAGCACAGATAAAGTTCCTTAAGCCAAATATGGAATAGACAAGAGCTACTCCTTGCTCAATGAAATGGACTCAACACCGCATATTAAACGCCTAAGAATGTACCTGACTAGTAAGTATCGTAAAACCTATGGATTGCTATGTCTCCAAAAGAGAATCAAGCATGTGTACAGGGGCATAAACGCAGCAGTGATAGGATTGGAGAGGTTCGGTGAGCAAATGAAGACCCTTTGAAGTCATATTGCATGGTACCCATTCCACGGGTCTCAACTCTCCAGGTTTAAGGTATTCTTCCTTCAGCTAAAACATGCATGTGGAACCCAAGTATGATCAACCATGTGAACGGGAGACGTGTTCAAATATGTCTCAGTTTTCCTCCCCTGGTACTCGGGTGCAACATTCCAGACGCTTTACTAACACTCTCCCCACTTGGAGAGTCAGCGCCTTTAACCTCCTGTTTGGCCCAGTTTGCAATTTCTGCGGAAGATGAACAGGAATAGCGAGAACCAATGAGAGGCTAGCTGGAGGTGTCTGGACGGGCAAATTATTCCTGAATATATTCAGGAAAAAACGCATACGCCCTTTTTGGCCAACCAAGCAAGCTTGCAAAGGAAATCTGCACTACAATGAAGTCTCACTTCCCCCCGGTCAGAAGGGCCATCTGAAAAAAGTGTAAAATCCAGAAAGGCAGGACAGGCCAAGGACAACTGGGAGCCTTGTTATGCTGATGGGCGGGATGTAAATTGCCAACAGACACTCGGGAGAAGTGTATGGTGTTTCCTGAAACATCTAAAAAACAAAGCAACAGAGCCTAGGGCACTGCCACTTATGGTCCTATAGCTTAGGGAAATTAAAATCAAAAAGACACAGCCACCCCAAGTTTGGGACGCCTCTGTTTACAAGAACCTCGTTTACAGTACAAGTTCAACATTGCAGAAAGTGAAAAATGGATAAAGAAGTTGTGGTATTTACTTACAAAGCCATATCACTCAGCAATGAAATCTATGTCATCAGGCCCTTAGCATCACAATGAGTGGATTCAGGTATGATGATTCTAACTGAAATAAGTCACAGAGAAAAAGAAACATCATAAGGTATCAGTAATACACGGAATGTAAACTTGGCTACACAGGAACTGAATTACAGAACAGAACATGGACTCAAATTTAGAAAACCAACTTATGCTTGCTTAAGGGTAAAGGTGAGTTGAGGTGCTGCATAAAACCAGAGATTGAAATGAGCACAGATAAAGTTCCTTAAGTCAAATATGGAATAGACAAGAACTACTCCTTGCTCAACGAAATGGACTCAACACCGCCTATTAAACGCCTAAGAATGTACCTGACTAGTAAGTATCTTAAAACCTATGGATTGCTATGTCTCCGAAAGAGAATCAAGCATGTGTACAGGGGCATAAACGCAGCAGTGATAGGATTGGAGAGGTTCGGTGAGCAAATGAAGACCCTTTGAAGTCATATTGCATGGTACCCATTCCACGGGTTTCAACTACCCAGGTTTAAGGTATTCTTCCTTCAGCTAAAACATGCATGTGGAACCTAGAGTATGATCAACCATGTGATCGGGAGACGTGTTCAAATATGTCTCAGTTTTCGTACCCTGGTACTCGGGTGCAACATTCCAGATGCTTTACTAACACTCTCCCGACTTGGAGAGTCAGTCCCTTTAACCTCCTGTTTGGCCCAGTTTGCAATTTCTGCGGAAGATGAACAGGAATAGCGAGAACCAATGAGAGACTAGCTGGAGGTGTCTGGACGGGCAAATTTAACTCTCATTTCCCACCAGGAAGAGGAAATAACCAAAGGCTCAGCGTGCCGTGCCGGAACCAGATTAGGGCCTGAAGCCATCCTGCGGTGTTGCGGCCAGGTCACAAGAAAGCGAGTTGAAGAAAGGAGCTCAGGGGCACTGTAATTCACAAACCTGCAGAGTTATAAATGACAGCTATCGTCCAAAAATAGACTGAAGTAAGGCTGCCAAGAGGACTTGAAAGCGGGGCAGAATTGCAGGAAACCGATTTCAGGAGGTAGACTGGAATTGCATTGAAAGCATAGGAAAAGAGGCAGAACGTCCACAATGATGCACTTGGCCAAAAAGGGCGTATGCTTTTTTTCCTGAATATATTCAGGAAAAAAAGCATACGCCCTTTTTGGCCAACCAAGCAAGCTTGCAAAGGAAATCTGCACTACAATGAAGTCTCACTTCCCCCCGGTCAAAAGGGCCATCTGAAAAAAGTGTAAAATCCAGAAAGGCAGGACAGGCCATGGAGAACTGGGAGCCTTGTTATGCTGATGGGCTGGATGTAAATTGCCAACAGACACTTGGGAGAAGTGTATGGTGTTTCCTGAAACATCTAAAAAACAAAGCAACAGAGCCTAGGGCACTGCCACTTATGGTCCTATAGCTTAGGGAAATTAAAATCAAAAAGACACAGCCACCCCAAAGTTTGGGACGCCTCTGTTTACAAGAACCTCGTTTACAGTACAAGTTCAACATCGCAGAAAGTGAAAAATGGATAAAGAAGTTGTGGTATTTACTTACAAAGCAATATCACTCAGCAATGAAATCTGTGTCATCAGGCCCTTAGCAGCACAATGAGTGGATTCAGGTATGATGATTCTAACTGAAGTAAGTCACACAGAAAAAGAAACATCATAAGATATCACTAATACACGGAATGTAAACTTGGCTACACAGGAACTGAATTACAGAACAGAACAGGGTCTCAAATTTAGAAAACCAACTTATTCTTGCTTAAGGGTAAAGGTGAGTGGGGGTGCTGCATAAAACCAGAGATTGAAATGAGCACAGATAAAGTTCCTTAAGCCAAATATGGAATAGACAAGAGCTACTCCTTGCTCAATGAAATGGACTCAACACCGCATATTAAACGCCTAAGAATGTACCTGACTAGTAAGTATCTTAAAACCTATGGATTGCTATGTCTCCAAAAGAGAATCAAGCATGTGTACAGGGGCATAAACGCAGCAGTGATAGGATTGGAGAGGTTCGGTGAGCAAATGAAGACCCTTTGAAGTCATATTGCATGGTACCCATTCCACGGGTCTCAACTCTCCAGGTTTAAGGTATTCTTCCTTCAGCTAAAACATGCATGTGGAACCCAAGTATGATCAACCATGTGAACGGGAGACGTGTTCAAATATGTCTCAGTTTTCCTCCCCTGGTACTCGGGTGCAACATTCCAGACGCTTTACTAACACTCTCCCCACTTGGAGAGTCAGCGCCTTTAACCTCCTGTTTGGCCCAGTTTGCAATTTCTGCGGAAGATGAACAGGAATAGCGAGAACCAATGAGAGGCTAGCTGGAGGTGTCTGGACGGGCAAATTATTCCTGAATATATTCAGGAAAAAACGCATACGCCCTTTTTGGCCAACCAAGCAAGCTTGCAAAGGAAATCTGCACTACAATGAAGTCTCACTTCCCCCCGGTCAGAAGGGCCATCTGAAAAAAGTGTAAAATCCAGAAAGGCAGGACAGGCCAAGGACAACTGGGAGCCTTGTTATGCTGATGGGCGGGATGTAAATTGCCAACAGACACTCGGGAGAAGTGTATGGTGTTTCCTGAAACATCTAAAAAACAAAGCAACAGAGCCTAGGGCACTGCCACTTATGGTCCTATAGCTTAGGGAAATTAAAATCAAAAAGACACAGCCACCCCAAGTTTGGGACGCCTCTGTTTACAAGAACCTCGTTTACAGTACAAGTTCAACATCGCAGAAAGTGAAAAATGGATAAAGAAGTTGTGGTATTTACTTACAAAGTCATATCACTCAGCAATGAAATCTATGTCATCAGGCCCTTAGCATCACAATGAGTGGATTCAGGTATGATGATTCTAACTGAAATAAGTCACAGAGAAAAAGAAACATCATAAGGTATCAGTAATACACGGAATGTAAACTTGGCTACACAGGAACTGAATTACAGAACAGAACATGGACTCAAATTTAGAAAACCAACTTATGCTTGCTTAAGGGTAAAGGTGAGTTGGGGTGCTGCATAAAACCAGAGATTGAAATGAGCACAGATAAAGTTCCTTAAGTCAAATATGGAATAGACAAGAACTACTCCTTGCTCAACGAAATGGACTCAACACCGCCTATTAAACGCCTAAGAATGTACCTGACTAGTAAGTATCTTAAAACCTATGGATTGCTATGTCTCCGAAAGAGAATCAAGCATGTGTACAGGGGCATAAACGCAGCAGTGATAGGATTGGAGAGGTTCGGTGAGCAAATGAAGACCCTTTGAAGTCATATTGCATGGTACCCATTCCACGGGTTTCAACTACCCAGGTTTAAGGTATTCTTCCTTCAGCTAAAACATGCATGTGGAACCTAGAGTATGATCAACCATGTGATCGGGAGACGTGTTCAAATATGTCTCAGTTTTCGTACCCTGGTACTCGGGTGCAACATTCCATATGCTTTACTAACACTCTCCCGACTTGGAGAGTCAGTCCCTTTAACCTCCTGTTTGGCCCAGTTTGCAATTTCTGCGGAAGATGAACAGGAATAGCGAGAACCAATGAGAGACTAGCTGGAGGTGTCTGGACGGGCAAATTTAACTCTCATTTCCCACCAGGAAGAGGAAATAACCAAAGGCTCAGTGTGCCGTGCCGGAACCAGATTAGGGCCTGAAGCCATCCTGCGGTGTTGCGGCCAGGTCACAAGAAAGCGAGTTGAAGAAAGGAGCTCAGGGGCACTGTAATTCACAAACCTGCAGAGTTATAAATGACAGCTATCGTCCAAAAATAGACTGAAGTAAGGCTGCCAAGAGGACTTGAAAGCGGGGCAGAATTGCAGGAAACCGATTTCAGGAGGTAGACTGGAATTGCATTGAAAGCATAGGAAAAGAGGCAGAACGTCCACAATGATGCACTTGGCCAAAAAGGGCGTATGCTTTTTTTCCTGAATATATTCAGGAAAAAAAGCATACGCCCTTTTTGGCCAACCAAGCAAGCTTGCAAAGGAAATCTGCACTACAATGAAGTCTCACTTCCCCCCGGTCAAAAGGGCCATCTGAAAAAAGTGTAAAATCCAGAAAGGCAGGACAGGCCATGGAGAACTGGGAGCCTTGTTATGCTGATGGGCTGGATGTAAATTGCCAACAGACACTCGGGAGAAGTGTATGGTGTTTCCTGAAACATCTAAAAAACAAAGCAACAGAGCCTAGGGCACTGCCACTTATGGTCCTATAGCTTAGGGAAATTAAAATCAAAAAGACACAGCCACCCCAAAGTTTGGGACGCCTCTGTTTACAAGAACCTCGTTTACAGTACAAGTTCAACATCGCAGAAAGTGAAAAATGGATAAAGAAGTTGTGGTATTTACTTACAAAGCAATATCACTCAGCAATGAAATCTGTGTCATCAGGCCCTAAGCAGCACAATGAGTGGATTCAGGTATGATGATTCTAACTGAAGTAAGTCACACAGAAAAAGAAACATCATAAGATATCACTAATACACGGAATGTAAACTTGGCTACACAGGAACTGAATTACAGAACAGAACAGGGTCTCAAATTTAGAAAACCAACTTATTCTTGCTTAAGGGTAAAGGTGAGTGGGGGTGCTGCATAAAACCAGAGATTGAAATGAGCACAGATAAAGTTCCTTAAGCCAAATATGGAATAGACAAGAGCTACTCCTTGCTCAATGAAATGGACTCAACACCGCATATTAAACGCCTAAGAATGTACCTGACTAGTAAGTATCGTAAAACCTATGGATTGCTATGTCTCCAAAAGAGAATCAAGCATGTGTACAGGGGCATAAACGCAGCAGTGATAGGATTGGAGAGGTTCGGTGAGCAAATGAAGACCCTTTGAAGTCATATTGCATGGTACCCATTCCACGGGTCTCAACTCTCCAGGTTTAAGGTATTCTTCCTTCAGCTAAAACATGCATGTGGAACCCAAGTATGATCAACCATGTGAACGGGAGACGTGTTCAAATATGTCTCAGTTTTCCTCCCCTGGTACTCGGGTGCAACATTCCAGACGCTTTACTAACACTCTCCCCACTTGGAGAGTCAGCGCCTTTAACCTCCTGTTTGGCCCAGTTTGCAATTTCTGCGGAAGATGAACAGGAATAGCGAGAACCAATGAGAGGCTAGCTGGAGGTGTCTGGACGGGCAAATTATTCCTGAATATATTCAGGAAAAAACGCATACGCCCTTTTTGGCCAACCAAGCAAGCTTGCAAAGGAAATCTGCACTACAATGAAGTCTCACTTCCCCCCGTTCAGAAGGGCCATCTGAAAAAAGTGTAAAATCCAGAAAGGCAGGACAGGCCAAGGACAACTGGGAGCCTTGTTATGCTGATGGGCGGGATGTAAATTGCCAAAAGACACTCGGGAGAAGTGTATGGTGTTTCCTGAAACATCTAAAAAACAAAGCAACAGAGCCTAGGGCACTGCCACATATGGTCCTATAGCTTAGGGAAATTAAAATCAAAAAGACACAGCCACCCCAAGTTTGGGACGCCTCTGTTTACAAGAACCTCGTTTACAGTACAAGTTCAACATTGCAGAAAGTGAAAAATGGATAAAGAAGTTGTGGTATTTACTTACAAAGCAATATCACTCAGCAATGAAATCTATGTCATCAGGCCCTTAGCATCACAATGAGTGGATTCAGGTATGATGATTCTAACTGAAATAAGTCACAGAGAAAAAGAAACATCATAAGATATCAGTAATACACGGAATGTAAACTTGGCTACACAGGAACTGAATTACAGAACAGAACATGGACTCAAATTTAGAAAACCAACTTATGCTTGCTTAAGGGTAAAGGTGAGTTGGGGTGCTGCATAAAACCAGAGATTGAAATGAGCACAGATAAAGTTCCTTAAGTCAAATATGGAATAGACAAGAACTACTCCTTGCTCAACGAAATGGACTCAACACCGCATATTAAACGCCTAAGAATGTACCTGACTAGTAAGTATCTTAAAACCTATGGATTGCTATGTCTCCGAAAGAGAATCAAGCATGTGTACAGGGGCATAAACGCAGCAGTGATAGGATTGGAGAGGTTCGGTGAGCAAATGAAGACCCTTTGAAGTCATATTGCATGGTACCCATTCCACGGGTTTCAACTACCCAGGTTTAAGGTATTCTTCCTTCAGCTAAAACATGCATGTGGAACCTAGAGTATGATCAACCATGTGATCGGGAGACGTGTTCAAATATGTCTCAGTTTTCGTACCCTGGTACTCGGGTGCAACATTCCAGATGCTTTACTAACACTCTCCCGACTTGGAGAGTCAGTCCCTTTAACCTCCTGTTTGGCCCAGTTTGCAATTTCTGCGGAAGATGAACAGGAATAGCGAGAACCAATGAGAGGCTAGCTGGAGGTGTCTGGACGGGCAAATTTAACTCTCATTTCCCACCAGGAAGAGGAAATAACCAAAGGCTCAGCGTGCCGTGCCGGAACCAGATTAGGGCCTGAAGCCATCCTGCGGTGTTGCGGGCAGGTCACAAGAAAGCGAGTTGAAGAAAGGAGCTCAGGGGCACTGTAATTCACAAACCTGCAGAGTTATAAATGACAGCTATCGTCCAAAAATAGACTGAAGTAAGGCTGCCAAGAGGACTTGAAAGCGGGGCAGAATTGCAGGAAACCGATTTCAGGAGGTAGACTGGAATTGCATTGAAAGCATAGGAAAAGAGGCAGAACGTCCACAATGATGCACTTGGCCAAAAAGAGCGTATGCTTTTTTTCCTGAATATATTCAGGAAAAAACGCATACGCCCTTTTTGGCCAACCAAGCAAGCTTGCAAAGGAAATCTGCACTACAATGAAGTCTCACTTCCCCCCGGTCAAAAGGGCCATCTGAAAAAAGTGTAAAATCCAGAAAGGCAGGACAGGCCATGGAGAACTGGGAGCCTTGTTATGCTAATGGGCTGGATGTAAATTGCCAACAGACACTCGGGAGAAGTGTATGGTGTTTCCTGAAACATCTAAAAAACAAAGCAACAGAGCCTAGGGCACTGCCACTTATGGTCCTATAGCTTAGGGAAATTAAAATCAAAAAGACACAGCCACCCCAAAGTTTGGGACGCCTCTGTTTACAAGAACCTCGTTTACAGTACAAGTTCAACATCGCAGAAAGTGAAAAATGGATAAAGAAGTTGTGGTATTTACTTACAAAGCAATATCACTCAGCAATGAAATCTGTGTCATCAGGCCCTTAGCAGCACAATGAGTGGATTCAGGTATGATGATTCTAACTGAAGTAAGTCACACAGAAAAAGAAACATCATAAGATATCACTAATACACGGAATGTAAACTTGGCTACACAGGAACTGAATTACAGAACAGAACAGGGTCTCAAATTTAGAAAACCAACTTATTCTTGCTTAAGGGTAAAGGTGAGTGGGGGTGCTGCATAAAACCAGAGATTGAAATGAGCACAGATAAAGTTCCTTAAGCCAAATATGGAATAGACAAGAGCTACTCCTTGCTCAATGAAATGGACTCAACACCGCATATTAAACGCCTAAGAATGTACCTGACTAGTAAGTATCGTAAAACCTATGGATTGCTATGTCTCCAAAAGAGAATCAAGCATGTGTACAGGGGCATAAACGCAGCAGTGATAGGATTGGAGAGGTTCGGTGAGCAAATGAAGACCCTTTGAAGTCATATTGCATGGTACCCATTCCACGGGTCTCAACTCTCCAGGTTTAAGGTATTCTTCCTTCAGCTAAAACATGCATGTGGAACCCAAGTATGATCAACCATGTGAACGGGAGACGTGTTCAAATATGTCTCAGTTTTCCTCCCCTGGTACTCGGGTGCAACATTCCAGACGCTTTACTAACACTCTCCCCACTTGGAGAGTCAGCGCCTTTAACCTCCTGTTTGGCCCAGTTTGCAATTTCTGCGGAAGATGAACAGGAATAGCGAGAACCAATGAGAGGCTAGCTGGAGGTGTCTGGACGGGCAAATTATTCCTGAATATATTCAGGAAAAAACGCATACGCCCTTTTTGGCCAACCAAGCAAGCTTGCAAAGGAAATCTGCACTACAATGAAGTCTCACTTCCCCCCGGTCAGAAGGGCCATCTGAAAAAAGTGTAAAATCCAGAAAGGCAGGACAGGCCAAGGACAACTGGGAGCCTTGTTATGCTGATGGGCGGGATGTAAATTGCCAACAGACACTCGGGAGAAGTGTATGGTGTTTCCTGAAACATCTAAAAAACAAAGCAACAGAGCCTAGGGCACTGCCACTTATGGTCCTATAGCTTAGGGAAATTAAAATCAAAAAGACACAGCCACCCCAAGTTTGGGACGCCTCTGTTTACAAGAACCTCGTTTACAGTACAAGTTCAACATTGCAGAAAGTGAAAAATGGATAAAGAAGTTGTGGTATTTACTTACAAAGCCATATCACTCAGCAATGAAATCTATGTCATCAGGCCCTTAGCATCACAATGAGTGGATTCAGGTATGATGATTCTAACTGAAATAAGTCACAGAGAAAAAGAAACATCATAAGGTATCAGTAATACACGGAATGTAAACTTGGCTACACAGGAACTGAATTACAGAACAGAACATGGACTCAAATTTAGAAAACCAACTTATGCTTGCTTAAGGGTAAAGGTGAGTTGGGGTGCTGCATAAAACCAGAGATTGAAATGAGCACAGATAAAGTTCCTTAAGTCAAATATGGAATAGACAAGAACTACTCCTTGCTCAACGAAATGGACTCAACACCGCCTATTAAACGCCTAAGAATGTACCTGACTAGTAAGTATCTTAAAACCTATGGATTGCTATGTCTCCGAAAGAGAATCAAGCATGTGTACAGGGGCATAAACGCAGCAGTGATAGGATTGGAGAGGTTCGGTGAGCAAATGAAGACCCTTTGAAGTCATATTGCATGGTACCCATTCCACGGGTTTCAACTACCCAGGTTTAAGGTATTCTTCCTTCAGCTAAAACATGCATGTGGAACCTAGAGTATGATCAACCATGTGATCGGGAGACGTGTTCAAATATGTCTCAGTTTTCGTACCCTGGTACTCGGGTGCAACATTCCAGATGCTTTACTAACACTCTCCCGACTTGGAGAGTCAGTCCCTTTAACCTCCTGTTTGGCCCAGTTTGCAATTTCTGCGGAAGATGAACAGGAATAGTGAGAACCAATGAGAGACTAGCTGGAGGTGTCTGGACGGGCAAATTTAACTCTCATTTCCCACCAGGAAGAGGAAATAACCAAAGGCTCAGCGTGCCGTGCCGGAACCAGATTAGGGCCTGAAGCCATCCTGCGGTGTTGCGGCCAGGTCACAAGAAAGCGAGTTGAAGAAAGGAGCTCAGGGGCACTGTAATTCACAAACCTGCAGAGTTATAAATGACAGCTATCGTCCAAAAATAGACTGAAGTAAGGCTGCCAAGAGGACTTGAAAGCGGGGCAGAATTGCAGGAAACCGATTTCAGGAGGTAGACTGGAATTGCATTGAAAGCATAGGAAAAGAGGCAGAACGTCCACAATGATGCACTTGGCCAAAAAGGGCGTATGCTTTTTTTCCTGAATATATTCAGGAAAAAAAGCATACGCCCTTTTTGGCCAACCAAGCAAGCTTGCAAAGGAAATCTGCACTACAATGAAGTCTCACTTCCCCCCGGTCAAAAGGGCCATCTGAAAAAAGTGTAAAATCCAGAAAGGCAGGACAGGCCATGGAGAACTGGGAGCCTTGTTATGCTGATGGGCTGGATGTAAATTGCCAACAGACACTCGGGAGAAGTGTATGGTGTTTCCTGAAACATCTAAAAAACAAAGCAACAGAGCCTAGGGCACTGCCACTTATGGTCCTATAGCTTAGGGAAATTAAAATCAAAAAGACACAGCCACCCCAAAGTTTGGGACGCCTCTGTTTACAAGAACCTCGTTTACAGTACAAGTTCAACATCGCAGAAAGTGAAAAATGGATAAAGAAGTTGTGGTATTTACTTACAAAGCAATATCACTCAGCAATGAAATCTGTGTCATCAGGCCCTTAGCAGCACAATGAGTGGATTCAGGTATGATGATTCTAACTGAAATAAGTCACACAGAAAAAGAAACATCATAAGATATCACTAATACACGGAATGTAAACTTGGCTACACAGGAACTGAATTACAGAACAGAACAGGGTCTCAAATTTAGAAAACCAACTTATTCTTGCTTAAGGGTAAAGGTGAGTGGGGGTGCTGCATAAAACCAGAGATTGAAATGAGCACAGATAAAGTTCCTTAAGCCAAATATGGAATAGACAAGAGCTACTCCTTGCTCAATGAAATGGACTCAACACCGCATATTAAACGCCTAAGAATGTACCTGACTAGTAAGTATCGTAAAACCTATGGATTGCTATGTCTCCAAAAGAGAATCAAGCATGTGTACAGGGGCATAAACGCAGCAGTGATAGGATTGGAGAGGTTCGGTGAGCAAATGAAGACCCTTTGAAGTCATATTGCATGGTACCCATTCCACGGGTCTCAACTCTCCAGGTTTAAGGTATTCTTCCTTCAGCTAAAACATGCATGTGGAACCCAAGTATGATCAACCATGTGAACGGGAGACGTGTTCAAATATGTCTCAGTTTTCCTCCCCTGGTACTCGGGTGCAACATTCCAGACGCTTTACTAACACTCTCCCCACTTGGAGAGTCAGCGCCTTTAACCTCCTGTTTGGCCCAGTTTGCAATTTCTGCGGAAGATGAACAGGAATAGCGAGAACCAATGAGAGGCTAGCTGGAGGTGTCTGGACGGGCAAATTATTCCTGAATATATTCAGGAAAAAACGCATACGCCCTTTTTGGCCAACCAAGCAAGCTTGCAAAGGAAATCTGCACTACAATGAAGTCTCACTTCCCCCCGGTCAGAAGGGCCATCTGAAAAAAGTGTAAAATCCAGAAAGGCAGGACAGGCCAAGGACAACTGGGAGCCTTGTTATGCTGATGGGCGGGATGTAAATTGCCAACAGACACTCGGGAGAAGTGTATGGTGTTTCCTGAAACATCTAAAAAACAAAGCAACAGAGCCTAGGGCACTGCCACTTATGGTCCTATAGCTTAGGGAAATTAAAATCAAAAAGACACAGCCACCCCAAGTTTGGGACGCCTCTGTTTACAAGAACCTCGTTTACAGTACAAGTTCAACATTGCAGAAAGTGAAAAATGGATAAAGAAGTTGTGGTATTTACTTACAAAGCCATATCACTCAGCAATGAAATCTATGTCATCAGGCCCTTAGCATCACAATGAGTGGATTCAGGTATGATGATTCTAACTGAAATAAGTCACAGAGAAAAAGAAACATCATAAGGTATCAGTAATACACGGAATGTAAACTTGGCTACACAGGAACTGAATTACAGAACAGAACATGGACTCAAATTTAGAAAACCAACTTATGCTTGCTTAAGGGTAAAGGTGAGTTGGGGTGCTGCATAAAACCAGAGATTGAAATGAGCACAGATAAAGTTCCTTAAGTCAAATATGGAATAGACAAGAACTACTCCTTGCTCAACGAAATGGACTCAACACCGCCTATTAAACGCCTAAGAATGTACCTGACTAGTAAGTATCTTAAAACCTATGGATTGCTATGTCTCCGAAAGAGAATCAAGCATGTGTACAGGGGCATAAACGCAGCAGTGATAGGATTGGAGAGGTTCGGTGAGCAAATGAAGACCCTTTGAAGTCATATTGCATGGTACCCATTCCACGGGTTTCAACTACCCAGGTTTAAGGTATTCTTCCTTCAGCTAAAACATGCATGTGGAACCTAGAGTATGATCAACCATGTGATCGGGAGACGTGTTCAAATATGTCTCAGTTTTCGTACCCTGGTACTCGGGTGCAACATTCCAGATGCTTTACTAACACTCTCCCGACTTGGAGAGTCAGTCCCTTTAACCTCCTGTTTGGCCCAGTTTGCAATTTCTGCGGAAGATGAACAGGAATAGCGAGAACCAATGAGAGACTAGCTGGAGGTGTCTGGACGGGCAAATTTAACTCTCATTTCCCACCAGGAAGAGGAAATAACCAAAGGCTCAGCGTGCCGTGCCGGAACCAGATTAGGGCCTGAAGCCATCCTGCGGTGTTGCGGCCAGGTCACAAGAAAGCGAGTTGAAGAAAGGAGCTCAGGGGCACTGTAATTCACAAACCTGCAGAGTTATAAATGACAGCTATCGTCCAAAAATAGACTGAAGTAAGGCTGCCAAGAGGACTTGAAAGCGGGGCAGAATTGCAGGAAACCGATTTCAGGAGGTAGACTGGAATTGCATTGAAAGCATAGGAAAAGAGGCAGAACGTCCACAATGATGCACTTGGCCAAAAAGGGCGTATGCTTTTTTTCCTGAATATATTCAGGAAAAAAAGCATACGCCCTTTTTGGCCAACCAAGCAAGCTTGCAAAGGAAATCTGCACTACAATGAAGTCTCACTTCCCCCCGGTCAAAAGGGCCATCTGAAAAAAGTGTAAAATCCAGAAAGGCAGGACAGGCCATGGAGAACTGGGAGCCTTGTTATGCTGATGGGCTGGATGTAAATTGCCAACAGACACTCGGGAGAAGTGTATGGTGTTTCCTGAAACATCTAAAAAACAAAGCAACAGAGCCTAGGGCACTGCCACTTATGGTCCTATAGCTTAGGGAAATTAAAATCAAAAAGACACAGCCACCCCAAAGTTTGGGACGCCTCTGTTTACAAGAACCTCGTTTACAGTACAAGTTCAACATCGCAGAAAGTGAAAAATGGATAAAGAAGTTGTGGTATTTACTTACAAAGCAATATCACTCAGCAATGAAATCTGTGTCATCAGGCCCTTAGCAGCACAATGAGTGGATTCAGGTATGATGATTCTAACTGAAGTAAGTCACACAGAAAAAGAAACATCATAAGATATCACTAATACACGGAATGTAAACTTGGCTACACAGGAACTGAATTACAGAACAGAACAGGGTCTCAAATTTAGAAAACCAACTTATTCTTGCTTAAGGGTAAAGGTGAGTGGGGGTGCTGCATAAAACCAGAGATTGAAATGAGCACAGATAAAGTTCCTTAAGCCAAATATGGAATAGACAAGAGCTACTCCTTGCTCAATGAAATGGACTCAACACCGCATATTAAACGCCTAAGAATGTACCTGACTAGTAAGTATCTTAAAACCTATGGATTGCTATGTCTCCAAAAGAGAATCAAGCATGTGTACAGGGGCATAAACGCAGCAGTGATAGGATTGGAGAGGTTCGGTGAGCAAATGAAGACCCTTTGAAGTCATATTGCATGGTACCCATTCCACGGGTCTCAACTCTCCAGGTTTAAGGTATTCTTCCTTCAGCTAAAACATGCATGTGGAACCCAAGTATGATCAACCATGTGAACGGGAGACGTGTTCAAATATGTCTCAGTTTTCCTCCCCTGGTACTCGGGTGCAACATTCCAGACGCTTTACTAACACTCTCCCCACTTGGAGAGTCAGCGCCTTTAACCTCCTGTTTGGCCCAGTTTGCAATTTCTGCGGAAGATGAACAGGAATAGCGAGAACCAATGAGAGGCTAGCTGGAGGTGTCTGGACGGGCAAATTATTCCTGAATATATTCAGGAAAAAACGCATACGCCCTTTTTGGCCAACCAAGCAAGCTTGCAAAGGAAATCTGCACTACAATGAAGTCTCACTTCCCCCCGGTCAGAAGGGCCATCTGAAAAAAGTGTAAAATCCAGAAAGGCAGGACAGGCCAAGGACAACTGGGAGCCTTGTTATGCTGATGGGCGGGATGTAAATTGCCAACAGACACTCGGGAGAAGTGTATGGTGTTTCCTGAAACATCTAAAAAACAAAGCAACAGAGCCTAGGGCACTGCCACTTATGGTCCTATAGCTTAGGGAAATTAAAATCAAAAAGACACAGCCACCCCAAGTTTGGGACGCCTCTGTTTACAAGAACCTCGTTTACAGTACAAGTTCAACATTGCAGAAAGTGAAAAATGGATAAAGAAGTTGTGGTATTTACTTACAAAGTCATATCACTCAGCAATGAAATCTATGTCATCAGGCCCTTAGCATCACAATGAGTGGATTCAGGTATGATGATTCTAACTGAAATAAGTCACAGAGAAAAAGAAACATCATAAGGTATCAGTAATACACGGAATGTAAACTTGGCTACACAGGAACTGAATTACAGAACAGAACATGGACTCAAATTTAGAAAACCAACTTATGCTTGCTTAAGGGTAAAGGTGAGTTGGGGTGCTGCATAAAACCAGAGATTGAAATGAGCACAGATAAAGTTCCTTAAGTCAAATATGGAATAGACAAGAACTACTCCTTGCTCAACGAAATGGACTCAACACCGCCTATTAAACGCCTAAGAATGTACCTGACTAGTAAGTATCTTAAAACCTATGGATTGCTATGTCTCCGAAAGAGAATCAAGCATGTGTACAGGGGCATAAACGCAGCAGTGATAGGATTGGAGAGGTTCGGTGAGCAAATGAAGACCCTTTGAAGTCATATTGCATGGTACCCATTCCACGGGTTTCAACTACCCAGGTTTAAGGTATTCTTCCTTCAGCTAAAACATGCATGTGGAACCTAGAGTATGATCAACCATGTGATCGGGAGACGTGTTCAAATATGTCTCAGTTTTCGTACCCTGGTACTCGGGTGCAACATTCCATATGCTTTACTAACACTCTCCCGACTTGGAGAGTCAGTCCCTTTAACCTCCTGTTTGGCCCAGTTTGCAATTTCTGCGGAAGATGAACAGGAATAGCGAGAACCAATGAGAGACTAGCTGGAGGTGTCTGGACGGGCAAATTTAACTCTCATTTCCCACCAGGAAGAGGAAATAACCAAAGGCTCAGTGTGCCGTGCCGGAACCAGATTAGGGCCTGAAGCCATCCTGCGGTGTTGCGGCCAGGTCACAAGAAAGCGAGTTGAAGAAAGGAGCTCAGGGGCACTGTAATTCACAAACCTGCAGAGTTATAAATGACAGCTATCGTCCAAAAATAGACTGAAGTAAGGCTGCCAAGAGGACTTGAAAGCGGGGCAGAATTGCAGGAAACCGATTTCAGGAGGTAGACTGGAATTGCATTGAAAGCATAGGAAAAGAGGCAGAACGTCCACAATGATGCACTTGGCCAAAAAGGGCGTATGCTTTTTTTCCTGAATATATTCAGGAAAAAAAGCATACGCCCTTTTTGGCCAACCAAGCAAGCTTGCAAAGGAAATCTGCACTACAATGAAGTCTCACTTCCCCCCGGTCAAAAGGGCCATCTGAAAAAAGTGTAAAATCCAGAAAGGCAGGACAGGCCATGGAGAACTGGGAGCCTTGTTATGCTGATGGGCTGGATGTAAATTGCCAACAGACACTCGGGAGAAGTGTATGGTGTTTCCTGAAACATCTAAAAAACAAAGCAACAGAGCCTAGGGCACTGCCACTTATGGTCCTATAGCTTAGGGAAATTAAAATCAAAAAGACACAGCCACCCCAAAGTTTGGGACGCCTCTGTTTACAAGAACCTCGTTTACAGTACAAGTTCAACATCGCAGAAAGTGAAAAATGGATAAAGAAGTTGTGGTATTTACTTACAAAGCAATATCACTCAGCAATGAAATCTGTGTCATCAGGCCCTAAGCAGCACAATGAGTGGATTCAGGTATGATGATTCTAACTGAAGTAAGTCACACAGAAAAAGAAACATCATAAGATATCACTAATACACGGAATGTAAACTTGGCTACACAGGAACTGAATTACAGAACAGAACAGGGTCTCAAATTTAGAAAACCAACTTATTCTTGCTTAAGGGTAAAGGTGAGTGGGGGTGCTGCATAAAACCAGAGATTGAAATGAGCACAGATAAAGTTCCTTAAGCCAAATATGGAATAGACAAGAGCTACTCCTTGCTCAATGAAATGGACTCAACACCGCATATTAAACGCCTAAGAATGTACCTGACTAGTAAGTATCGTAAAACCTATGGATTGCTATGTCTCCAAAAGAGAATCAAGCATGTGTACAGGGGCATAAACGCAGCAGTGATAGGATTGGAGAGGTTCGGTGAGCAAATGAAGACCCTTTGAAGTCATATTGCATGGTACCCATTCCACGGGTCTCAACTCTCCAGGTTTAAGGTATTCTTCCTTCAGCTAAAACATGCATGTGGAACCCAAGTATGATCAACCATGTGAACGGGAGACGTGTTCAAATATGTCTCAGTTTTCCTCCCCTGGTACTCGGGTGCAACATTCCAGACGCTTTACTAACACTCTCCCCACTTGGAGAGTCAGCGCCTTTAACCTCCTGTTTGGCCCAGTTTGCAATTTCTGCGGAAGATGAACAGGAATAGCGAGAACCAATGAGAGGCTAGCTGGAGGTGTCTGGACGGGCAAATTATTCCTGAATATATTCAGGAAAAAACGCATACGCCCTTTTTGGCCAACCAAGCAAGCTTGCAAAGGAAATCTGCACTACAATGAAGTCTCACTTCCCCCCGGTCAGAAGGGCCATCTGAAAAAAGTGTAAAATCCAGAAAGGCAGGACAGGCCAAGGACAACTGGGAGCCTTGTTATGCTGATGGGCGGGATGTAAATTGCCAACAGACACTCGGGAGAAGTGTATGGTGTTTCCTGAAACATCTAAAAAACAAAGCAACAGAGCCTAGGGCACTGCCACATATGGTCCTATAGCTTAGGGAAATTAAAATCAAAAAGACACAGCCACCCCAAGTTTGGGACGCCTCTGTTTACAAGAACCTCGTTTACAGTACAAGTTCAACATTGCAGAAAGTGAAAAATGGATAAAGAAGTTGTGGTATTTACTTACAAAGCAATATCACTCAGCAATGAAATCTATGTCATCAGGCCCTTAGCATCACAATGAGTGGATTCAGGTATGATGATTCTAACTGAAATAAGTCACACAGAAAAAGAAACATCATAAGATATCAGTAATACACGGAATGTAAACTTGGCTACACAGGAACTGAATTACAGAACAGAACAGGGTCTCAAATTTAGAAAAACAACTTATGCTTGCTTAAGGGGAAAGGTGAGTTGGGGTGCTGCATAAAACCAGAGATTGAAATGAGCACAGATAAAGTTCCTTAAGTCAAATATGGAATAGACAAGAGCTACTCCTTGCTCAACGAAATGGACTCAACACCGCATATTAAACGCCTAAGAATGTACCTTACTAGTAAGTATCTTAAAACCTATGGATTGCTATGTCTCCGAAAGAGAATCAAGCATGTGTACAGGGGCATAAACGCAGCAGTGATAGGATTGGAGAGGTTCGGTGAGCAAATGAAGACCCTTTGAAGTCATATTGCATGGTACCCATTACACGGGTCTTAACTCTCCAGGTTTAAGGTATTCTTCCTTCAGCTAAAACATGCATGTGGAACCCAAGTATGATCAACCATGTGAACGGGAGACGTGTTCAAATATGTCTCAGTTTTCCTCCCCTGGTACTCGGGTGCAACATTCCAGACGCTTTACTAACACTCTCCCCACTTGGAGAGTCAGCGCCTTTAACCTCCTGTTTGGCCCAGTTTGCAATTTCTGCGGAAGATGAACAGGAATAGCGAGAACCAATGAGAGGCTAGCTGGAGGTGTCTGGACGGGCAAATTTAACTCTCATTTCCCACCAGGAAGAGGAAATAACCAAAGGCTCAGCATGCCGGGCCGGAACCAGATTAGGGCCTGAAGCCATCCTGCGGTGTTGCGGCCAGGTCACAAGAAAGCAAGTTGAAGAAAGGAGCTCAGGGGCACTGTAATTCACAAACCTGCAGAGTTATAAATGACAGCTATCGTCCAAAAATAGACTGAAGTAAGGCTGCCAAGAGGACTTGAAAGCGGGGCAGAATTGCAGGAAACCGATTTCAGGAGGTAGACTGGAATTGCATTGAAAGCATAGGAAAAGCGGCAGAACGTCCACAATGATGCACTTGGCCAAAAAGGGCGTATGCGTTTTTTCCTGAATATATTCAGGAAAAAACGCATACGCCCTTTTTGGCCAACCAAGCAAGCTTGCAAAGGAAATCTGCACTACAATGAAGTCTCACTTCCCCCCGGTCAAAAGGGCCATCTGAAAAAAGTGTAAAATCCAGAAAGGCAGGACAGGCCATGGAGAACTGGGAGCATTGTTATGCTGATGGGCGGAATGTAAATTGCCAACAACCACTCGGGAGAAGTGTATGGTGTTTCCTGAAACATCTAAAAAACAAAGCAACAGAACCTAGGGCACTTCCACTTATGGTCCTATAGCTTAGGGAAATTAAAATCAAAAAGACACAGCCACCCCAAAGTTTGGAACGGCTCTGTTTACAAGAACCTCGTTTACAGTACAAGTTCAGCATCGCAGAAAGTGAAAAATGGATAAAGAAGTTGTGGTATTTACTTACAAAGCAATATCACTCAGCAATGAAATCTGTGTCATCAGGCCCTTAGCAGCACAATGAGTGGATTCAGGTATGATGATTCTAACTGAAATAAGTCACACAGAAAAAGAAACATCATAAGATATCAGTAATACACGGAATGTAAACTTGGCTACACAGGAACTGAATTACAGAACAGAACAGGGTCTCAAATTTAGAAAACCAACTTATTCTTGCTTAAGGGTAAAGGTGAGTGGGGGTGCTGCATAAAACCAGTGATTGAAATGAGCACAGATAAAGTTCCTTAAGCCAAATATGGAATAGACAAGAGCTACTCCTTGCTCAACGAAATGGACTCAACACCCCATATTAAACGCCTAAGAATGTACCTGACTAGTAAGTATCTTAAAACCTATGGATTGCTATGTCTCCGAAAGAGAATCAAGCATGTGTACAGGGGCATAAACGCAGCAGTGATAGGATTGGAGAGGTTCGGTGAGCAAATGAAGACCCTTTGAAGTCATATTGCATGGTACCCATTCCACGGGACTCAACTCTCCAGGTTTAAGGTATTCTTCCTTCAGCTAAAACATGCATGTGGAACCCAGAGTATGATCAACCATGTGAACGGGAGACGTGTTCAAATATGTCTCAGTTTTCCTCCCCTGGTACTCGGGTGCAACATTCCAGACGCTTTACTAACACTCTCCCGACTTGGAGAGTCAGTCCCTTTAACCTCCTGTTTGGCCCAGTTTGCAATTTCTGCGGAAGATGAACAGGAATAGCGAGAACCAATGAGAGATTAGCTGGAGGTGTCTGAAAGGGCAAATTTAACTCTCATTTCCCACCAGGAAGAGGAATTAACCAAAGGCTCAGCATGCCGGGCCGGAACCAGATTAGGGCCTGAAGCCATCCTGCGGTATTACGGCCAGGTCACAAGAAAGCGAGTTGAAGAAAGGAGCTCAGGGGCACTGTAATTCACAAACCTGCAGAGTTATAAATGACAGCTATCGTCCAAAAATAGACTGAAGTAAGGCTGCCAAGAGGACTTGAAAGCGGGGCAGAATTGCAGGAAACCGATTTCAGGAGGTAGACTGGAATTGCATTGAAAGCATAGGAAAAGAGGCAGAACGTCCACAATGATGCATTTGGCCAAAAAGGGCGTATGCGTTTTTTCCTGAATATATTCAGGAAAAAACGCATACGCCCTTTTTGGCCAACCAAGCAAGCTTGCAAAGGAAATCTGCACTACAATGAAGTCTCACTTCCCCCCGGTCAAAAGGGCCATGTGAAAAAAGTGTAAAATCCAGAAAGGCAACAGGCCATTGAGAACTGGGAGCCTTGTTATGCTGATGGGCGGGATGTAAATTGCCAACAGACACTAGGGAGAAGTGTATGTTGTTTCCTGAAACATCTAAAAAACAAAGCAACAGAGCCTAGGGCACTTCCACTTATGGTCCTATAGCTTAGGGAAATTAAAATCAAAAAGACACAGCCACCCCAAAGATTGGAACGGCTCTGTTTACAAGAACCTCGTTTACAGTACAAGTTCAACATCGCAGAAAGTGAAAAATGGATAAAGAACTTGTGGTACTTAAGTACAATGCAGTATCACTCAGCAATGAAATCTATGTCATCAGGCCCGTAGCAGCATAATGAGTAGATTCAGTTACGATGATTCTAACTGAAATAAGTCACACAGAAAAAGAAACATCATAAGATATCAGTAATACACGGAATGTAAACTTGGCTACACAGGAACTGAATTCCAAAACAGAAAAGGTTCTCAAATTTAGAAAACCAACTTATGCTTGCTTAAGGGGAAAGGTGAGTTGGGTTGCTGCATAAAACCAGAGATTGAAATGAGCACAGATAAAGTTCCTTAAGCCAAATATGGAATAGACAAGAGCTACTCCTTGCTCAACGAAATGGACTCAACACCGCATATTAAACACCTAAGAATGTACCTGACTAGTAAGTATCTTAAAACCTATGGATTGCTATGTCTCCGAAAGAGAATCAAGCATGTGTACAGGGGCATAAACGCAGCAGTGATAGGATTGGAGAGGTTCGGTGAGCAAATGAAGACCCTTTGAAGTCATATTGCATGGTACCCATTTCACGGGTTTCAACTACCCAGGTTTTAGGTATTCTTCCTTCAGCTAAGACATGCATGTGAACCCAAGTATGATCAACCATGTGAACGGGAGACGTGTTCAAATATGTCTCAGTTTTCCTCCCCTGGTACTCGGGTGCAACATTCCAGACGCTTTACTAACACTCTCCCCACTTGGAGAGTCAGCGCCTTTAACCTCCTGTTTGGCCCAGTTTGCAATTTCTGCGGAAGCTGAACAGGAATAGCGAGAACCAATGAGAGGCTAGCTGGAGGTGTCTGGACGGGCAAATTTAACTCTCATTTCCCACCAGGAAGAGGAAATAACCAAAGGCTCAGCATGCCGGGCCGGAACCAGATTAGGGCCTGAAGCCATCCTGCGGTGTTGCGGCCAGGTCACAAGAAAGCGAGTTGAAGAAAGGAGCTCAGGGGCACTGTAATTCACAAACCTGCAGAGTTATAAATGACAGCTATCGTCCAAAAATAGACTGAAGTAAGGCTGCCAAGAGGACTTGAAAGCGGGGCAGAATTGCAGGAAACCGATTTCAGGAGGTAGACTGGAATTGCATTGAAAGCATAGGAAAAGAGGCAGAACGTCCACAATGATGCACTTGGCCAAAAAGGGCGTATGCGTTTTTTCCTGAATATATTCAGGAAAAAACGCATACGCCCTTTTTGGCCAACCAAGCAAGCTTGCAAAGGAAATCTGCACTACAATGAAGTCTCACTTCCCCCCGGTCAAAAGGGCCATCTGAAAAAAGTGTAAAATCCAGAAAGGCAGGACAGGCCATGGAGAACTGGGAGCCTTGTTATGCTGATGGGCGGGATGTAAATTGCCAACAACCACTTGGGAGAAGTGTATGGTGTTTCCTGAAACATCTAAAAAACAAAGCAACAGAACCTAGGGCACTTCCACTTATGGTCCTATAGCTTAGGGAAATTAAAATCAAAAAGACACAGCCACCCCAAAGTTTGGAACGGCTCTGTTTACAAGAACCTCGTTTACACTACAAGTTCAACATCGCAGAAAGTGAAAAATGGATAAAGAAGTTGTGGTATTTACTTACAAAGCAATATCACTCAGCAATGAAACCTGTGTCATCAGGCCCTTAGCAGCACAATGAGTGGATTCAGGTATGATGATTCTAACTGAAGTAAGTCACACAGAAAAAGAAACATCATAAGATATCAGTAATACACGGAATGTAAACTTGGCTACACAGGAACTGAATTACAGAACAGAACAGGGTCTCAAATTTAGAAAACCAACTTATTCTTGCTTAAGGGTAAAGGTGAGTGGGGGTGCTGCATAAAACCAGAGATTGAAATGAGCACAGATAAAGTTCCTTAAGTCAAATATGGAATAGACAAGAGCTACTCCTTGCTCAACGAAATGGACTCAACACCCCATATTAAACGCCTAAGAATGTACCTGACTAGTAAGTATCTTAAAACCTATGGATTGCTATGTCTCCGAAAGAGAATCAAGCATGTGTACAGGGGCATAAACGCAGCAGTGATAGGATTGGAGAGGTTTGGTGAGCAAATGAAGACCATTTGAAGTCATATTGCATGGTACCCATTCCACGGGTTTCAACTACCCAGGTTTAAGGTATTCTTCCTTCAGCTAAAACATGCATGTGGAACCTAGAGTATGATCAACCATGTGATCGGGAGACGTGTTCAAATATGTCTCAGTTTTCGTACCATGGTACTCGGGTGCAACATTCCAGATGCTTTACTAACACTCTCCCGACTTGGAGAGTCAGTCCCTTTAACCTCCTGTTTGGCCCAGTTTGCAATTTCTGCGGAAGATGAACAGGAATAGCGAGAACCAATGAGAGACTAGCTGGAGGTGTCTGGACGGGCAAATTTAACTCTCATTTCCCACCAGGAAGAGGAAATAACCAAAGGCTCAGCGTGCCGTGCCGGAACCAGATTAGGGCCTGAAGCCATCCTGCGGTGTTGCGGCCAGGTCACAAGAAAGCGAGTTGAAGAAAGGAGCTCAGGGGCACTGTAATTCACAAACCTGCAGAGTTATAAATGACAGCTATCGTCCAAAAATAGACTGAAGTAAGGCTGCCAAGAGGACTTGAAAGCGGGGCAGAATTGCAGGAAACCGATTTCAGGAGGTAGACTGGAATTGCATTGAAAGCATAGGAAAAGAGGCAGAACGTCCACAATGATGCACTTGGCCAAAAAGGGCGTATGCGTTTTTTCCTGAATATATTCAGGAAAAAAAGCATACACCCTTTTTGGCCAACCAAGCAAGCTTGCAAAGGAAATCTGCACTACAATGAAGTCTCACTTCCCCCCGGTCAAAAGGGCCATCTGAAAAAAGTGTAAAATCCAGAAAGGCAGGACAGGCCATGGAGAACTGGGAGCCTTGTTATGCTGATGGGCTGGATGTAAATTGCCAACACACACTCGGGAGAAGTGTATGGTGTTTCCTGAAACATCTAAAAAACAAAGCAACAGAGCCTAGGGCACTTCCACTTATGGTCCTATAGCTTAGGGAAATTAAAATCAAAAAGACACAGCCACCCCAAAGTTTGGGACGCCTCTGTTTACTAGAACCTCGTTTACAGTACAAGTTCAACATCGCAGAAAGTGAAAAATGGATAAAGAAGTTGTGGTATTTACTTACAAAGCAATATCACTCAGCAATGAAATCTGTGTCATCAGGCCCTTAGCAGCACAATGAGTGGATTCAGGTATGATGATTCTAACTGAAGTAAGTCACACAGAAAAAGAAACATCATAAGATATCACTAATACACGGAATGTAAACTTGGCTACACAGGAACTGAATTACAGAACAGAACAGGGTCTCAAATTTAGAAAACCAACTTATTCTTGCTTAAGGGTAAAGGTGAGTGGGGGTGCTGCATAAAACCAGAGATTGAAATGAGCACAGATAAAGTTCCTTAAGCCAAATATGGAATAGACAAGAGCTACTCCTTGCTCAATGAAATGGACTCAACACCGCATATTAAACGCCTAAGAATGTACCTGACTAGTAAGTATCGTAAAACCTATGGATTGCTATGTCTCCAAAAGAGAATCAAGCATGTGTACAGGGGCATAAACGCAGCAGTGATAGGATTGGAGAGGTTCGGTGAGCAAATGAATACCCTTTGAAGTCATATTGCATGGTACCCATTACACGGGTCTCAACTCTCCAGGTTTAAGGTATTCTTCCTTCAGCTAAAACATGCATGTGGAACCCAAGTATGATCAACCATGTGAACGGGAGACGTGTTCAAATATGTCTCAGTTTTCCTCCCCTGGTACTCGGGTGCAACATTCCAGACGCTTTACTAACACTCTCCCCACTTGGAGAGTCAGCGCCTTTAACCTCCTGTTTGGCCCAGTTTGCAATTTCTGCGGAAGATGAACAGGAATAGCGAGAACCAATGAGAGGCTAGCTGGAGGTGTCTGGACGGGCAAATTATTCCTGAATATATTCAGGAAAAAACGCATACGCCCTTTTTGGCCAACCAAGCAAGCTTGCAAAGGAAATCTGCACTACAATGAAGTCTCACTTCCCCCCGTTCAGAAGGGCCATCTGAAAAAAGTGTAAAATCCAGAAAGGCAGGACAGGCCAAGGACAACTGGGAGCCTTGTTATGCTGATGGGCGGGATGTAAATTGCCAAAAGACACTCGGGAGAAGTGTATGGTGTTTCCTGAAACATCTAAAAAACAAAGCAACAGAGCCTAGGGCACTGCCACTTATGGTCCTATAGCTTAGGGAAATTAAAATCAAAAAGACACAGCCACCCCAAGTTTGGGACGCCTCTGTTTACAAGAACCTCGTTTACAGTACAAGTTCAACATTGCAGAAAGTGAAAAATGGATAAAGAAGTTGTGGTATTTACTTACAAAGCCATATCACTCAGCAATGAAATCTATGTCATCAGGCCCTTAGCATCACAATGAGTGGATTCAGGTATGATGATTCTAACTGAAATAAGTCACACAGAAAAAGAAACATCATAAGATATCACTAATACACGGAATGTAAACTTGGCTACACAGGAACTGAATTACAGAACAGAACAGGGTCTCAAATTTAGAAAACCAACTTATTCTTGCTTAAGGGTAAAGGTGAGTGGGGGTGCTGCATAAAACCAGAGATTGAAATGAGCACAGATAAAGTTCCTTAAGCCAAATATGGAATAGACAAGAGCTACTCCTTGCTCAATGAAATGGACTCAACACCGCATATTAAACGCCTAAGAATGTACCTGACTAGTAAGTATCGTAAAACCTATGGATTGCTATGTCTCCAAAAGAGAATCAAGCATGTGTACAGGGGCATAAACGCAGCAGTGATAGGATTGGAGAGGTTCGGTGAGCAAATGAAGACCCTTTGAAGTCATATTGCATGGTACCCATTCCACGGGTCTCAACTCTCCAGGTTTAAGGTATTCTTCCTTCAGCTAAAACATGCATGTGGAACCCAAGTATGATCAACCATGTGAACGGGAGACGTGTTCAAATATGTCTCAGTTTTCCTCCCCTGGTACTCGGGTGCAACATTCCAGACGCTTTACTAACACTCTCCCCACTTGGAGAGTCAGCGCCTTTAACCTCCTGTTTGGCCCAGTTTGCAATTTCTGCGGAAGATGAACAGGAATAGCGAGAACCAATGAGAGGCTAGCTGGAGGTGTCTGGACGGGCAAATTATTCCTGAATATATTCAGGAAAAAACGCATACGCCCTTTTTGGCCAACCAAGCAAGCTTGCAAAGGAAATCTGCACTACAATGAAGTCTCACTTCCCCCCGGTCAGAAGGGCCATCTGAAAAACGTGTAAAATCCAGAAAGGCAGGACAGGCCAAGGACAACTGGGAGCCTTGTTATGCTGATGGGCGGGATGTAAATTGCCAACAGACACTCGGGAGAAGTGTATGGTGTTTCCTGAAACATCTAAAAAACAAAGCAACAGAGCCTAGGGCACTGCCACTTATGGTCCTATAGCTTAGGGAAATTAAAATCAAAAAGACACAGCCACCCCAAGTTTGGGACGCCTCTGTTTACAAGAACCTCGTTTACAGTACAAGTTCAACATTGCAGAAAGTGAAAAATGGATAAAGAAGTTGTGGTATTTACTTACAAAGCCATATCACTCAGCAATGAAATCTATGTCATCAGGCCCTTAGCATCACAATGAGTGGATTCAGGTATGATGATTCTAACTGAAATAAGTCACAGAGAAAAAGAAACATCATAAGGTATCAGTAATACACGGAATGTAAACTTGGCTACACAGGAACTGAATTACAGAACAGAACATGGACTCAAATTTAGAAAACCAACTTATGCTTGCTTAAGGGTAAAGGTGAGTTGGGGTGCTGCATAAAACCAGAGATTGAAATGAGCACAGATAAAGTTCCTTAAGTCAAATATGGAATAGACAAGAACTACTCCTTGCTCAACGAAATGGACTCAACACCGCCTATTAAACGCCTAAGAATGTACCTGACTAGTAAGTATCTTAAAACCTATGGATTGCTATGTCTCCGAAAGAGAATCAAGCATGTGTACAGGGGCATAAACGCAGCAGTGATAGGATTGGAGAGGTTCGGTGAGCAAATGAAGACCCTTTGAAGTCATATTGCATGGTACCCATTCCACGGGTTTCAACTACCCAGGTTTAAGGTATTCTTCCTTCAGCTAAAACATGCATGTGGAACCTAGAGTATGATCAACCATGTGATCGGGAGACGTGTTCAAATATGTCTCAGTTTTCGTACCCTGGTACTCGGGTGCAACATTCCAGATGCTTTACTAACACTCTCCCGACTTGGAGAGTCAGTCCCTTTAACCTCCTGTTTGGCCCAGTTTGCAATTTCTGCGGAAGATGAACAGGAATAGCGAGAACCAATGAGAGACTAGCTGGAGGTGTCTGGACGGGCAAATTTAACTCTCATTTCCCACCAGGAAGAGGAAATAACCAAAGGCTCAGCGTGCCGTGCCGGAACCAGATTAGGGCCTGAAGCCATCCTGCGGTGTTGCGGCCAGGTCACAAGAAAGCGAGTTGAAGAAAGGAGCTCAGGGGCACTGTAATTCACAAACCTGCAGAGTTATAAATGACAGCTATCGTCCAAAAATAGACTGAAGTAAGGCTGCCAAGAGGACTTGAAAGCGGGGCAGAATTGCAGGAAACCGATTTCAGGAGGTAGACTGGAATTGCATTGAAAGCATAGGAAAAGAGGCAGAACGTCCACAATGATGCACTTGGCCAAAAAGGGCGTATGCATTTTTTCCTGAATATATTCAGGAAAAAAAGCATACGCCCTTTTTGGCCAACCAAGCAAGCTTGCAAAGGAAATCTGCACTACAATGAAGTCTCACTTCCCCCCGGTCAAAAGGGCCATCTGAAAAAAGTGTAAAATCCAGAAAGGCAGGACAGGCCATGGAGAACTGGGAGCCTTGTTATGCTGATGGGCTGGATGTAAATTGCCAACAGACACTCGGGAGAAGTGTATGGTGTTTCCTGAAACATCTAAAAAACAAAGCAACAGAGCCTAGGGCACTGCCACTTATGGTCCTATAGCTTAGGGAAATTAAAATCAAAAAGACACAGCCACCCCAAAGTTTGGGACGCCTCTGTTTACAAGAACCTCGTTTACAGTACAAGTTCAACATCGCAGAAAGTGAAAAATGGATAAAGAAGTTGTGGTATTTACTTACAAAGCAATATCACTCAGCAATGAAATCTGTGTCATCAGGCCCTTAGCAGCACAATGAGTGGATTCAGGTATGATGATTCTAACTGAAGTAAGTCACACAGAAAAAGAAACATCATAAGATATCACTAATACACGGAATGTAAACTTGGCTACACAGGAACTGAATTACAGAACAGAACAGGGTCTCAAATTTAGAAAACCAACTTATTCTTGCTTAAGGGTAAAGGTGAGTGGGGGTGCTGCATAAAACCAGAGATTGAAATGAGCACAGATAAAGTTCCTTAAGCCAAATATGGAATAGACAAGAGCTACTCCTTGCTCAATGAAATGGACTCAACACCGCATATTAAACGCCTAAGAATGTACCTGACTAGTAAGTATCGTAAAACCTATGGATTGCTATGTCTCCAAAAGAGAATCAAGCATGTGTACAGGGGCATAAACGCAGCAGTGATAGGATTGGAGAGGTTCGGTGAGCAAATGAAGACCCTTTGAAGTCATATTGCATGGTACCCATTCCACGGGTCTCAACTCTCCAGGTTTAAGGTATTCTTCCTTCAGCTAAAACATGCATGTGGAACCCAAGTATGATCAACCATGTGAACGGGAGACGTGTTCAAATATGTCTCAGTTTTCCTCCCCTGGTACTCGGGTGCAACATTCCAGACGCTTTACTAACACTCTCCCCACTTGGAGAGTCAGCGCCTTTAACCTCCTGTTTGGCCCAGTTTGCAATTTCTGCGGAAGATGAACAGGAATAGCGAGAACCAATGAGAGGCTAGCTGGAGGTGTCTGGAAGGGCAAATTATTCCTGAATATATTCAGGAAAAAACGCATACGCCCTTTTTGGCCAACCAAGCAAGCTTGCAAAGGAAATCTGCACTACAATGAAGTCTCACTTCCCCCCGGTCAGAAGGGCCATCTGAAAAAAGTGTAAAATCCAGAAAGGCAGGACAGGCCAAGGACAACTGGGAGCCTTGTTATGCTGATGGGCGGGATGTAAATTGCCAACAGACACTCGGGAGAAGTGTATGGTGTTTCCTGAAACATCTAAAAAACAAAGCAACAGAGCCTAGGGCACTGCCACATATGGTCCTATAGCTTAGGGAAATTAAAATCAAAAAGACACAGCCACCCCAAGTTTGGGACGCCTCTGTTTACAAGAACCTCGTTTACAGTACAAGTTCAACATTGCAGAAAGTGAAAAATGGATAAAGAAGTTGTGGTATTTACTTACAAAGCAATATCACTCAGCAATGAAATCTATGTCATCAGGCCCTTAGCATCACAATGAGTGGATTCAGGTATGATGATTCTAACTGAAATAAGTCACACAGAAAAAGAAACATCATAAGATATCAGTAATACACGGAATGTAAACTTGGCTACACAGGAACTGAATTACAGAACAGAACAGGGTCTCAAATTTAGAAAAACAACTTATGCTTGCTTAAGGGGAAAGGTGAGTTGGGGTGCTGCATAAAACCAGAGATTGAAATGAGCACAGATAAAGTTCCTTAAGTCAAATATGGAATAGACAAGAGCTACTCCTTGCTCAACGAAATGGACTCAACACCGCATATTAAACGCCTAAGAATGTACCTGACTAGTAAGTATCTTAAAACCTATGGATTGCTATGTCTCCGAAAGAGAATCAAGCATGTGTACAGGGGCATAAACGCAGCAGTGATAGGATTGGAGAGGTTCGGTGAGCAAATGAAGACCCTTTGAAGTCATATTGCATGGTACCCATTACACGGGTCTTAACTCTCCAGGTTTAAGGTATTCTTCCTTCAGCTAAAACATGCATGTGGAACCCAAGTATGATCAACCATGTGAACGGGAGACGTGTTCAAATATGTCTCAGTTTTCCTCCCCTGGTACTCGGGTGCAACATTCCAGACGCTTTACTAACACTCTCCCCACTTGGAGAGTCAGTCCCTTTAACCTCCTGTTTGGCCCAGTTTGCAATTTCTGCGGAAGATGAACAGGAATAGCGAGAACCAATGAGAGATTAGCTGGAGGTGTCTGAAAGGGCAAATTTAACTCTCATTTCCCACCAGGAAGAGGAATTAACCAAAGGCTCAGCATGCCGGGCCGGAACCAGATTAGGGCCTGAAGCCATCCTGCGGTGTTACGGCCAGGTCACAAGAAAGCGAGTTGAAGAAAGGAGCTCAGGGGCACTGTAATTCACAAACCTGCAGAGTTATAAATGACAGCTATCGTCCAAAAATAGACTGAAGTAAGGCTGCCAAGAGGACTTGAAAGCGGGGCAGAATTGCAGGAAACCGATTTCAGGAGGTAGACTGGAATTGCATTGAAAGCATAGGAAAAGAGGCAGAACGTCCACAATGATGCATTTGGCCAAAAAGGGCGTATGCGTTTTTTCCTGAATATATTCAGGAAAAAACGCATACGCCCTTTTTGGCCAACCAAGCAAGCTTGCAAAGGAAATCTGCACTACAATGAAGTCTCACTTCCCCCCGGTCAAAAGGGCCATGTGAAAAAAGTGTAAAATCCAGAAAGGCAACAGGCCATTGAGAACTGGGAGCCTTGTTATGCTGATGGGCGGGATGTAAATTGCCAATAGACACTAGGGAGAAGTGTATGTTGTTTCCTGAAACATCTAAAAAACAAAGCAACAGAGCCTAGGGCACTTCCACTTATGGTCCTATAGCTTAGGGAAATTAAAATCAAAAAGACACAGCCACCCCAAAGATTGGAACGGCTCTGTTTACAAGAACCTCGTTTACAGTACAAGTTCAACATCGCAGAAAGTGAAAAATGGATAAAGAACTTGTGGTACTTAAGTACAATGCAGTATCACTCAGCAATGAAATCTATGTCATCAGGCCCGTAGCAGCATAATGAGTAGATTCAGTTACGATGATTCTAACTGAAATAAGTCACACAGAAAAAGAAACATCATAAGATATCAGTAATACACGGAATGTAAACTTGGCTACACAGGAACTGAATTCCAAAACAGAAAAGGTTCTCAAATTTAGAAAACCAACTTATGCTTGCTTAAGGGGAAAGGTAAGTTGGGTTGCTGCATAAAACCAGAGATTGAAATGAGCACAGATAAAGTTCCTTAAGCCAAATATGGAATAGACAAGAGCTACTCCTTGCTCAACGAAATGGACTCAACACCGCATATTAAACACCTAAGAATGTACCTGACTAGTAAGTATCTTAAAACCTATGGATTGCTATGTCTCCGAAAGAGAATCAAGCATGTGTACATGGGCATAAACGCAGCAGTGATAGGATTGGAGAGGTTCGGTGAGCAAATGAAGACCCTTTGAAGTCATATTGCATGGTACCCATTCCACGGGTTTCAACTACCCAGGTTTAAGGTATTCTTCCTTCAGCTAAAACATGCATGTGGAACCTAGAGTATGATCAACCATGTGATCGGGAGACGTGTTCAAATATGTCTCAGTTTTCCTCCCCTGGTACTCGGGTGCAACATTCCAGACGCTTTACTAACACTCTCCCCACTTGGAGAGTCAGTCCCTTTAACCTCCTGTTTGGCCCAGTTTGCAATTTCTGTGGAAGATGAACAGGAATAGCGAGAACCAATGAGAAGCTAGCTGGAGGTGTCTGGACGGGCAAATTTAACTCTCATTTCCCACCAGGAAGAGGAATTAACCAAAGGCTCAGCATGCCGGGCCGGAACCAGATTAGGGCCTGAAGCCATCCTGCGGTGTTGCGGCCAGGTCACAAGAAAGCGAGTTGAAGAAAGGAGCTCAGGGGCACTGTAATTCACAAACCTGCAGAGTTATAAATGACAGCTATCGTCCAAAAATAGACTGAAGTAAGGCTGCCAAGAGGACTTGAAAGCGGGGCAGAATTGCAGGAAACCGATTTCAGGAGGTAGACTGGAATTGCATTGAAAGCATAGGAAAAGAGGCAGAACGTCCACAATGATGCACTTGGCCAAAAAGGGCGTATGCCTTTTTTCCTGAATATATTCAGGAAAAAAGGCATACGCCCTTTTTGGCCAACCAAGCAAGCTTGCAAAGGAAATCTGCACTACAATGAAGTCTCACTTCCCCCCGGTCAAAAGGGCCATCTGAAAAAAGTGTAAAATCCAGAAAGGCAGGACAGGCCATGGAGAACTGGGAGCCTTGTTATGCTGATGGGCGGGATGTAAATTGCCAACAACCACTCGGGAGAAGTGTATGGTGTTTCCTGAAACATCTAAAAAACAAAGCAACAGAACCTAGGGCACTTCCACTTATGGTCCTACAGCTTAGGGAAATTAAAATCAAAAAGACACAGCCACCCCAAAGTTTCGGACGCCTCTGTTTACAAGAACCTCGTTTACAGTACAAGTTCAACATCGCAGAAAGTGAAAAATGGATAAAGAAGTTGTGGTATTTACTTATAAAGCAATATCACTCAGCAATGAAATCTGTGTCATCAGGCCCGTAGCAGCACAATGAGTGGATTCAGGTATGATGATTCTAACTGAAGTAAGTCACACAGAAAAAGAAACATCATAAGATATCAGTAATACACGGAATGTAAACTTGGCTACACAGGAACTGAATTACAGAACAGAACAGGGTCTCAAATTTAGAAAACCAACTTATGCTTGCTTAAGGGTAAAGGTGAGTTGGGGTGCTGCATAAAGCCAGAGATTGAAATGAGTACAGATAAAGTTCCTTAAGTCAAATATGGAATAGACAAGAGCTACTCCTTGCTCAACGAAATGGACTCAACATCGCATATTAAACGCCTAAGAATGTACCTGACTAGTAAGTATCTTAAAACCTATGGATTGCTATGTCTCCGAAAGAGAATCAAGCATGTGTACAGGGGCATAAACGCAGCAGTGATAGGATTGGAGAGGTTCGGTGAGCAAATGAAGACCCTTTGAAGTCATATTGCATGGTACCCATTACACGGGTCTTAACTCTCCAGGTTTAAGGTATTCTTCCTTCAGCAAAAACATGCATGTGGAACCCAAGTATGATCAACCATGTGAACGGGAGACGTGTTCAAATATGTCTCAGTTTTCCTCCCGTGGTACTCAGGTGCAACATTCCAGACGCTTTACTAACACTCTCCCGACTTGGAGAGTCAGCGCCTTTAACCTCCTGTTTGGCCCAGTTTGCAATTTCTGCGGAAGATGAACAGGAATAGCGAGAACCAATGAGAGACAAGCTGGAGGTGTCTGGACGGGCAAATTTAACTCTCATTTCCCACCAGGAAGAGGAAATAACCAAAGGCTCAGCGTGCCGTGCCGGAACCAGATTAGGGCCTGAAGCCATCCTGCGGTGTTGCGGCCAGCTCAAAAGAAAGCGAGTTGAAGAAAGGAGCTCAGGGGCACTGTAATTCACAAACCTGCAGAGTTATAAATGACAGCTATCGTCCAAAAATAGACTGAAGTAAGGCTGCCAAGAGGACTTGAAAGCGGGGCAGAATTGCAGGAAACCGATTTCAGGAGGTAGACTGGAATTGCATTGAAAGCATAGGAAAAGAGGCAGAACGTCCACAATGATGCACTTGGCCAAAAAGGGCGTATGCGTTTTTTCCTGAATATATTCAGGAAAAAACGCAAACGCCCTTTTTGGCCAACCAAGCAAGCTTGCAAAGGAAATCTGCACTACAATGAAGTCTCACTTCCCCCCGGTCAAAAGGGCCATCTGAAAAAAGTGTAAAATCCAGAAAGGCAGGACAGGCCATGGAGAACTGGGAGCCTTGTTATGCTGATGGGCGGGATGTAAATTGCCAACAACCACTCGGGAGAAGTGTATGGTGTTTCCTGAAACATCTAAAAAACAAAGCAACAGAACCTAGGGCACTTCCACTTATGGTCCTACAGCTTAGGGAAATTAAAATCAAAAAGACACAGCCACCCCAAAGTTTCGGACGCCTCTGTTTACAAGAACCTCGTTTACAGTACAAGTTCAACATCGCAGAAAGTGAAAAATGGATAAAGAAGTTGTGGTATTTACTTATAAAGCAATATCACTCAGCAATGAAATCTGTGTCATCAGGCCCGTAGCAGCACAATGAGTGGATTCAGGTATGATGATTCTAACTGAAGTAAGTCACACAGAAAAAGAAACATCATAAGATATCAGTAATACACGGAATGTAAACTTGGCTACACAGGAACTGAATTACAGAACAGAACAGGGTCTCAAATTTAGAAAACCAACTTATGCTTGCTTAAGGGTAAAGGTGAGTTAGGGTGCTGCATAAAACCAGAGATTGAAATGAGTACAGATAAAGTTCCTTAAGTCAAATATGGAATAGACAAGAGCTACTCCTTGCTCAACGAAATGGACTCAACATCGCATATTAAACGCCTAAGAATGTACCTGACTAGTAAGTATCTTAAAACCTATGGATTGCTATGTCTCCGAAAGAGAATCAAGCATGTGTACAGGGGCATAAACGCAGCAGTGATAGGATTGGAGAGGTTCGGTGAGCAAATGAAGACCCTTTGAAGTCATATTGCATGGTACCCATTACACGGGTCTTAACTCTCCAGGTTTAAGGTATTCTTCCTTCAGCTAAAACATGCATGTGGAACCCAAGTATGATCAACCATGTGAACGGGAGACGTGTTCAAATATGTCTCAGTTTTCCTCCCGTGGTACTCAGGTGCAACATTCCAGACGCTTTACTAACACTCTCCCGACTTGGAGAGTCAGCGCCTTTAACCTCCTGTTTGGCCCAGTTTGCAATTTCTGCAGAAGATGAACAGGAATAGCGAGAACCAATGAGAGACAAGCTGGAGGTGTCTGGACGGGCAAATTTAACTCTCATTTCCCACCAGGAAGAGGAAATAACCAAAGGCTCAGCGTGCCGTGCCGGAACCAGATTAGGGCCTGAAGCCATCCTGCGGTGTTGCGGCCAGCTCAAAAGAAAGCGAGTTGAAGAAAGGAGCTCAGGGGCACTGTAATTCACAAACCTGCAGAGTTATAAATGACAGCTATCGTCCAAAAATAGACTGAAGTAAGGCTGCCAAGAGGACTTGAAAGCGGGGCAGAATTGCAGGAAACCGATTTCAGGAGGTAGACTGGAATTGCATTGAAAGCATAGGAAAAGAGGCAGAACGTCCACAATGATGCACTTGGCCAAAAAGGGCGTATGCGTTTTTTCCTGAATATATTCAGGAAAAAACGCAAACGCCCTTTTTGGCCAACCAAGCAAGCTTGCAAAGGAAATCTGCACTACAATGAAGTCTCACTTCCCCCCGGTCAAAAGGGCCATCTGAAAAAAGTGTAAAATCCAGAAAGGCAGGACAGGCCATGGAGAACTGGGAGCCTTGTTATGCTGATGGGCGGGATGTAAATTGCCAACAGACACTCGGGAGAAGTGTATGGTGTTTCCTGAAACATCTAAAAAACAAAGCAACAGAGCCTAGGGCACTTCCACTTATGGTCCTATAGCTTAGGGAAATTAAAATCAAAAAGACACAGCCACCCCAAAGTTTGGAACGGCTCTGTTTACAAGAACCTCGTTTACAGTACAAGTTCAACATCGCAAAAAGTGAAAAATGGATAAAGAAGTTGTGGTATTTACTTACAAAGCAATATCACTCAGCAATGAAATCTGTGTCATCAGGCCCTTAGCAGCACAATGAGTGGATTCAGGTATGATGATTCTAACTGAAGTAAGTCACACAGAAAAAGAAACATCATAAGATATCAGTAATACACGGAATGTAAACTTGGCTACACAGGAACTGAATTACAGAACAGAACAGGGTCTCAAATTTAGAAAACCAACTTATGCTTGCTTAAGGGTAAAGGTGAGTTGGGGTGCTGCATAAAACCAGAGATTGAAATGAGCACAGATAAAGTTCCTTAAGTCAAATATGGAAATAGACAAGAGCTACTCCTTGCTCAACGAAATGGACTCAACACCGCATATTAAACGCCTAAGAATGTACCTGACTAGTAAGTATCTTAAAACCTATGGATTGCTATGTCTCCGAAAGAGAATCAAGCATGTGTCCAGGGGCATAAACGCAGCAGTGATAGGATTGGAGAGGTTCGGTGAGCAAATGAAGACCCTTTGAAGTCATATTGCATGGTACCCATTCCACGGGTTTCAACTACCCAGGTTTAAGGTATTCTTCCTTCAGCTGAAACATGCATGTGGAACCTAGAGTATGATCAACCATGTGATCGGGAGACGTGTTCAAATATGTCTCAGTTTTCCTCCCCTGGTACTCGGGTGCAACATTCCAGACGCTTTACTAACACTCTCCCCACTTGGAGAGTCAGTCCCTTTAACCTCCTGTTTGGCCCAGTTTGCAAATTCTGCGGAAGATGAACAGGAATAGCGAGAACCAATGAGAGGCTAGCTGGAGGTGTCTGGACGGGCAAATTTAACTCTCATTTCCCACCAGGAAGAGGAATTAACCAAAGGCTCAGCATGCCGGGCCGGAACCAGATTAGGGCCTGAAGCCATCCTGCGGTGTTGCGGCCAGGTCACAAGAAAGCGAGTTGAAGAAAGGAGCTCAGGGGCACTGTAATTCACAAACCTGCAGAGTTATAAATGACAGCTATCGTCCAAAAATAGACTGAAGTAAGGCTGCCAAGAGGACTTGAAAGCGGGGCAGAATTGCAGGAAACCGATTTCAGGAGGTAGACTGGAATTGCATTGAAAGCATAGGAAAAGAGGCAGAACGTCCACAATGATGCACTTGGCCAAAAAGGGCGTATGCGTTTTTTCCTGAATATATTCAGGAAAAAACGCATACGCCCTTTTTGGCCAACCAAGCAAGCTTGCAGAGGAAACCTGCACTACGTTGAAGTCTCACTTCCCCCCGGACAAAAGGACCATCTGAAAAAAGTGTAAAATCCAGAAAGGCAGGACAGGCCATGGAGAACTGGGAGCCTTGTTATGCTGATGGGCGGGATGTAAATTGCCAACAGACACTCAGGAGAAGTGTATGGTGTTTCCTGAAACATCTAAAAAACAAAGCAACAGAGCCTAGGGCACTTCCACTTATGGTCCTATAGCTTAGGGAAATTAAAATCAAAAAGACACAACCACCCCAAAATTTGGGACGCCTCTGTTTACGAGAACCTCGTTTACCGTACAAGTTCAATATCACAGAAAGTGAAAAATGGATAAAGAACTTGTGGTACTTACGTACAAGGCAGTATCACTCAGCAATGAAATCTATGTCATCAGGCCCATAGCAGCATAATGAGTGGATTCAGGTACGATGATTCTAACTGAAATAAGTCACACAGAAAAAGAAACATCATAAGATATCACTAATACACTGAATGTAAACTTGGCTACACAGGAACTGAATTCCAAAACAGAACAGGGTCTCAAATTTAGAAAACCAACTTATGCTTCCTTAAGGGGAAAGGTAAGTTGGGGTGCTGCATAAAACCAGAGATTGAAATGAGCACAGATAAAGTTCCTTAAGCCAAATATGGAATAGACAAGAGCTACTCCTTGCTCAACGAAATGGACTCAACACCCCATATTAAACGCCTAAGAATGTACCTGACTAGTAAGTATCTTAAAACCTATGGATTGCTATGTCTCCAAAAGAGAATCAAGCGTGTGTACAGGGGCATAAACGCAGCAGTGATAGGATTGGAGAGGTTCGGTGAGCAAATGAAGACCCTTTGAAGTCATATTGCATGGTACCCATTACACGGGTCTCAACACTCCAGGTTTAAGGTATTCTTCCTTCAGCTAAAACATGCATGTGGAACCTAGAGTATGATCAACCATGTGATCGGGAGACGTGTTCAAATATGTCTCAGTTTTCGTACCCTGATACTCGGGTGCAACATTCCAGACGCTTTACTAACACTCTCCCGACTTGGAGAGTCAGTCCCTTTAACCTCCTGTTTGGCCCAGTTTGCAATTTCTGCGGAAGATGAACAGGAATAGCGAGAAACAATGAGAGACTAGTTGGAGGTGTCTGGACGTGTAAATTTAACTCTCATTTCCCACCAGGAAGAGGAATTAACCAAAGGCTCAGTGTGCCGTGCCGGGATCAGATTAGGGCCTGAAGCCATCCTGCGGTGTTGCGGCCAGCTCACAAGAAAGCGAGTTGAAGAAAGGAGCTCAGGGGCACTGTAATTCACAAACCTGCAGAGTTATAAATGACAGCTATCGTCCAAAAATAGACTGAAGTAAGGCTGCCAAGAGGACTTGAAAGCGGGGCAGAATTGCAGGAAACCGATTTCAGGAGGTAGACTGGAATTGCATTGAAAGCATAGGAAAAGAGGCAGAACGTCCACAATGATGCACTTGGCCAAAAAGGGCGTATGCGTTTTTTCCTGAATATATTCAGGAAAAAACGCATACGCCCTTTTTGGCCAACCAAGCAAACTTGCAAAGGAAATCTGCACTACAATGAAGTCTCACTTCCCCCGGTCAAAAGGGCCATCTGAAAAAAGTGTAAAATCCAGAAAGGCAGGACAGGCCATGGAGAACTGGGAGCCTTGTTATGCTGATGGGCGGGATGTAAATTGCCAACACACAATCAGGAGAAGTGTATGGTGTTTCCTGAAACATCTAAAAAACAAAGCAACAGAGCCTAGGGCACTTCCACTTATGGTCCTATAGCTTAGGGAAATTAAAATCAAAAAGACACAGCCACCCCAAAGTTTGGGACGCCTCTGTTTACAAGAACCTCGTTTACCGCACAAGTTCAATATCACAGAAAGTGAAAAATGGATAAAGAACTTGTGGTACTTACGTACAATGCAGTATCACTCAGCAATGAAATCTATGTCATCAGGCCCGTAGCAGCATAATGAGTGGATTCAGGTACGATGATTCTAACTGAAATAACTCACACAGAAAAAGAAACATCATAAGATATCACTAATACACGGAATGTAAACTTGGCTACACAGGAACTGAATTCCAAAACAGAACAGGGTCTCAAATTTAGAAAACCAACTTATGCTTGCTTAAGGGGAAAGGTGAGTTGGGGTGCTGCATAAAACCAGAGATTGAAATGAGCACAGATAAAGTTCCTTAAGCCAAATATGGAATAGACAAGAGCTAATCCTTGCTCAACGAAATGGACTCAACATCCCATATTGAACGCCTAAGAATGTACCTGACTAGTAAGTATCTTAAAACCTATGGATTGCTATGTATCCAAAAGAGAATCAAGCATGTGTACAGGGGCATAAACGCAGCAGTGATAGGATTGGAGAGGTTCGGTGCTCAAATGAAGACCCTTTGAAGTCATATTGCATGGTACCCATTACACGGGTTTCAAGTACCCAGGTTTTAGGTATTCTTCCTTCAGTTAAAACATGCATGTGGAACCCAGAGTATGATCAACCGTGTGAACGGGAGACGTGTTCAAATATGTCTCAGTTTTCCTCCCCTGGTACTCGGGTGCAACATTACAGACGCTTTACTAACACTCTCCCCACTTGGAGAGTCAGCGCCTTAAACTCTTGTTTGAACCAGTTTGCAATTTCTGCGGAAGATGAACAGGAATAGGGAGAACCAATGAGAGACTAGCTGGAGGTGTCTGGACGGGCAAATTTAACTCTCATTTCCCACCAGGAAGAGGAAATAACCAAAGGCTCAGCGTGCCATGCTGGAACCAGATTAGGGCCGGAAGCCATCTGGCGGTGTTACGGCCAGCTCAAAAGAAAGCGAGTTTAAGAAAGGAGCTCAGGGGCACTGTAATTCACAAACCTGCAGAGTTATAAATGACAGCTATCGTCGAAAAATATACTGAAGTAAGGCTGCCAAGAGGACTTGAAAGCGGGGCAGAATTGCAGGAAACCGATTTCAGGAGGTAGACTGGAATTGCATTGAAAGCATAGGAAAAGAGGCAGAACGTCCACAATGATGCACTTGGCCAAAAAGTGCGTATGCGTTTTTTCCTGAATATATTCAGGAAAAAACGCATACGCCCTTTTTGGCCAACCAAGCAAGCTTGCAAAGGAAATCTGCACTACAGTGAAGTCTCACTTCCCCCCGGTCAAAAGGGCCATCTGAAAAAAGTGTAAAATCCAGAAAGGCAGGACAGGCCATGGAGAACTGGAAGCCTTGTTATGCTGATGGGCGGGATGTAAATTGCCAACAGACACTCGGGAGAAGTGTATGGTGTTTCCTGAAACATCTAAAAAACAAAGCAACAGAGCCAAGGTCACTTCCACTTATGGTCCTATAGCTTAGGGAAATTAAAATCAAAAAGACACAGCCACCCCAAAGTTTGGGACGCCTCTGTTTACAAGAACCTCGTTTACCGTACAAGTTCAATATCACAGAAAGTGAAAAATGGATAAAGAACTTGTGGTACTTACGTACAATGCAGTATCACTCAGCAATGAAATCTATGTCATCAGGCCCTTAGCAGCACAATGAGTGGATTCAGGTATGATGATTCTAACTGAAATAAGTCACACAGAAAAAGAAACATCATAAGATATCAGTAATACACGGAATGTAAACTTGGCTACACAGGAACTGAATTACAGAACAGAACAGGGTCTCAAATTTAGAAAACCAACTTATGCTTGCTTAAGGGGAAAGGTGAGTTCGGGTGCTGCATAAAACCAGAGATTGAAATGAGCACAGATAAAGTTCCTTAAGCCAAATATGGAATAGACAAGAGCTACTCCTTGCTCAACGAAATGCACTCAACACCCCATATTAAACGCCTAAGAATGTACCTGACTAGTAACTATCTTAAAACCTATGGATTGCTATGTCTCCAAAAGAGAAACAAACGTGTGTACAGGGGAATAAACGCAGCAGTGTTAGGATTGGAGAGGTTCGGTGAGCAAATGAAGACCCTTTGTAGTCATATTGCATGGTACCCATTCCACGGATTTCAACTACCCATGTTTAAGGTATTCTTCCTTCAGCGAAAACATGCATGTGGAACCCAGAGTATGATCAACCGTGTGAACGGGAGACGTGTTCAAATATGTCTCAGTTTTCCTCCCCTGGTACTCGGGTGCAACATTCCAGACGCTTTACTAACACGCTCCCCACTTGGACAGTCAGCGCCTTTAAACTCTTGTTTGAACCAGTTTGCAATTTCTGCGGAAGATGAACAGGAATAGGGAGAACCAATGAGAGACTAGCTGGAGGTGTCTGGACGGGCAAATTTAACTCTCATTTCCCACCAGGACGAGGAAATAACCAAAGGCTCAGCGTGTCATGCCGGAACCAGATTAGGGCCGGAAGCCATCCTGCGGTGTTGCGGCCAGATCAAAAGAAAGCGAGTTGAAGAAAGGAGCTCAGGGGCACTGTAATTCACAAACCTGCAGAGTTATAAATGACAGCTATCGTCCAAAAATATACTGAAGTAAGGCTGCCAAGAGGACTTGAAAGCGGGGCAGAATTGCAGGAAACCGATTTCAGGAGGTAGACTGGAATTGCATTGAAAGCATAGGAAAAGATGCAGAACGTCCACAATGATGCACTTGGCCAAAAAGGGCATATGCGTTTTTTCCTGAATATATTCAGGAAAAAACGCATACGCCCTTTTTGGCCAACCAAGCAAGCTTGCAAAGGAAATCTGCACTACAATGAAGTCTCACTTCCCCCCGGTCAAAAGGGCCATCTGAAAAAAGTGTAAAATCCAGAAAGGCAGGACAGGCCATGGAGAACTGGGAGCCTTGTTATGCTGATGGGCGGGATGTAAATTGCCAACAGACACTTGGGAGAAGTGTATGGTGTTTCCTGAAACATCTAAAAAACAAAGCAACAGAGCCTAGGGCACTTCCACTTATGGTCCTATAGCTTAGGGAAATTAAAATCAAAAAGACACAGCCACCGAAAGTTTTGGACGCCTCTGTTTACAAGAACCTCGTTTACAGTACAAGTTCAACATCGCAGAAAGTGAAAAATGGATAAAGAAGTTGTGGTACTTCCTTACAAAGCAATATCACTCAGCAATGAAATCTATGTCATCAGTCCCTTAGCAGCACAATGAGTGGATTCAGGTATGATGATTCTAACTGAAATAAGTCACACAGAAAAAGAAACATCATAAGATATCAGTAATACACGGAATGTAAACTTGGCTACACAGGAACTGAATTACAGAACAGAACAGGGTCTCAAATTTAGAAAACCAACTTATGCTTGCTTAAGGGGAAAGGTGAGTTGGGGTGCTGCATAAAACCAGAGATTGAAATGAGCACAGATAAAGTTCCTTAAGCCAAATATGGAATAGACAAGAGCTACTCCTTGCTCAACGAAATGGACTCAACACCGCATATTAAACGCCTAAGAATGTACCTGACTAGTAAGTATCTTAAAACCTATGGATTGCTATGTCTCCGAAAGAGAATCAAGCGTGTGTACAGGGGCATAAACGCAGCAGTGATAGGATTGGAGAGGTTCGGTGAGCAAATGAAGACCCTTTGAAGTCATATTGCATGGTACCCATTCCACGGGTTTCAACTACCAAGGTTTAAAGTATTCTTCCTTCAGCTAAAACATGCATGTGGAACCTAGAGTATGATCAACCATGTGATCGGGAGACGTGTTCAAATATGTCTCAGTTTTCGTATCCTGGTACTCGGGTGCAACATTCCAGGCGCTTTACTAACACTCTCCCCACTTGGAGAGTCAGCGCCTTTAACCTCCTGTTTGGCCCAGTTTCAAATTTCAGCGGAAGATGAACAGGAATAGGGAGAACCAATGAGAGACTAGCTGGAGGTGTCTGGACGGGCAAATTTAACTCTCATTTCCCACCAGGAAGAGGAAATAACCAAAGGCTCAGCGTGCCGTGCAGGAAGCAGATTAGGGCCTGAAGCCATCCTGCGGTGTTGCGGCCAGCTGAAAAGAAAGCGAGTTGAAGAAAGGAGCTCAGGGGCACTGTAATTCACAAACCTGAAGAGTTATAAATGACAGCTATCGTCCAAAAATATACTGAAGTAAGGCTGCCAAGAGGACTTGAAAGCGGGGCAGAATTGCAGGAACCCGATTTCAGGAGGTAGACTGGAATTGCATTGAAAGCATAGGAAAAGAGGCAGAACGTCCACAATGATGCACTTGGCCAAAAAGGGCGTATGCGTTTTTTCCTGAATATATTCAGGAAAAAACGCATACGCCCTTTTTGGCCAACCAAGCAAGCTTGCAAAGGAAATCTGCAGTACAATGAAGTCTCACTTCCCCCCGGTCAAAAGGGCCATCTGAAAAAAGTGTAAAATCCAGAAAGGCAGGACAGGCCATGGAGAACTGGGAGCCTTGTTATGCTGATGGGCGGGATGTAAATTGCCAACAGACACTCGGGAGAAGTGTATGGTGTTTCCTGAAACATCTAAAAAACAAAGCAACAGAGCCTAGGGCACTTCCACTTATGGTCCTATAGCTTAGGGAAATTAAAATCAAAAAGACACAGCCACCCCAAAGTTTGGGACGCCTCTATTTACAAGAACCTCGTTTACAGTACAACTTCAACATCGCAGAAAGTGAGAAATGGATAAAGAAGTTGTGGTATTTACTTACAAAGCAATATCACTCAGCAATGAAATCTATGTCATCAGGCCCTTAGCTGCACAATGAGTGGATTCAGGTACGATGATTCTAACTGAAATAAGTCACACAGAAAAAGAAACATCATAAGATATCAGTAATACACGGAATGTAAACTTGGCTACACAGGAACTGAATTACAGAACAGAACAGGGTCTCAAATTTAGAAAACCAACTTATGCTTGCTTAAGGGGAAAGGTGAGTTGGGGTGCTGCATAAAACCAGAGATTGAAATGAGCACAGATAAAGTTCCTTAAGCCAAATATGGAATAGACAAGAGCTACTCCTTGCTCAACGAAATGGACTCAACACCCCATATTAAACGCCTAAGAATGTACCTGACTAGTAAGTATCTTAAAACCTATGGATTGCTATGTCTCCAAAAGAGAATCAAGCGTGTGTACAGGGGCATAAACGCAGCAGTGATAGGATTGGAGAGGTTCGGTGAGCAAATGAAGACCCTTTGAAGTCATATTGCATGGTACCCATTCCACGGGTCTCAACTCTCCAGGTTTAAGGTATTCTTCCTTCAGCTAAATCATGCATGTGGAACCCAGAGTATGATCAACCGTGTGAACGGGAGACGTGTTCAAATATGTCTCAGATTTCGTACCCTGGTACTCGGGTGCAACATTCCAGACGCTTTACTAACACTCTCCCCACTTGGAGAGTCAGTCCCTTTAACCTCCTGTTTGGCCCAGTTTGCAATTTCTGCGGAAGATGAACAGGAATAGTGAGAACCAATGAGAGACTAGCTGGAGGTGTCTGGACGGGCAAATTTAACTCTCATTTCCCACCAGGAAGAGGAATTAACCAAAGGCTCAGCGTGCCGTGCCGGAACCAGATTAGGGCCTGAAACCATCCTGCGGTGTTGCCTCCAGCTCAAAAGTAAGCGAGTTGAAGAAAGGAGCTCAGGAGCACTGTAATTCACAAACCTGCAGAGTTATAAATGACAGCTATCGTCCAAAAATATACTGAAGTAAGGCTGCCAAGAGGACTTGAAAGCGGGGCAGAAATGCAGGAAACCGATTTCAGGAGGTAGACTGGAATTGCATTGAAAGCATAGGAAAAGAGGCAGAACGTCCACAATGATGCACTTGGCCAAAAAGGGCATATGCGTTTTTTCCTGAATATATTCAGGAAAAAACGCATACGCCCTTTTTGGCCAACCAAGCAAGCTTGCAAAGGGAATCTGCACTACAATGAAGTCTCACTTCCCCCCGGTCAAAAGGGCCATCTGAAAAAAGTGTAAAATCCAGAAAGGCAGGACAGGCCATGGAGAACTGGGAGCCTTGTTATGCTGATGGGTGGGATGTAAATTGCCAACAGACACTCGGGAGAAGTGTATGGTGTTTCCTGAAACATCTAAAAAACAAAGCAACAGAGCCTAGGGCACTTCCACTTATGGTCCTATAGCTTAGGGAAATTAAAATCAAAAAGACACAGTCACCCGAAAGTTTGGGACGCCTCTGTTTACAAGAACCTCGTTTACAGTACAAGTTCAACATCGCAGAAAGTGAAAAATGGATAAAGAAGTTGTGGTATTTACTTACAAAGCAATATCACTCAGCAATGAAATCTATGTCATCAGGCCCTTAGCAGCACAATGAGTGGATTCAGGTATGATGATTCTAACTGAAATAAGTCACACAGAAAAAGAAACATCATAAGATATCAGTAATACACGGAATGTAAACTTGGCTACACAGGAACTGAATTACAGAACAGAACAGTGTCTCAAAGTTAGAAAAGCAACTTATGCTTGTTTAAGGGGAAAGGTGAGTTGGGGTGCTGCATAAAACCAGAGATTGAAATGAGCACAGATAAAGTTCCTTAAGCCAAATATGGAATAGACAAGAGCTACTCCTTGCTCAACGAAATGAACTCAACACCGCATATTAAACGCCTAAGAATGTATCTGACTAGTAAGTATCTTAAAACCTATGGATTGCTATGTCTCCGAAAGAGAATCAAGCATGTGTACAGGGGCATAAGCGCAGCAGTGATAGGATTGGAGAGGTTCGGTGAGCAAATGAAGACCCTTTGAAGTCATATTGCATGGTACCCATTCCACGGGTTTCAAGTACCCAGGTTTAAGGTATTCTTCCTTCAGCTAAAACATGCATGTGGAACCTAGAGTATGATCAACCATGTGATCGGGAGACGTGTTCAAATATGTCTCAGTTTTCGTACCCTGGTACTCGGGTGCAACATTCCAGACGCTTTACTAACACTCTCTCCACTTGGAGAGTCAGCGCCTTTAACCTCCTGTTTGGCCCAGTTTGCAATTTCTGCGGAAGATGAACAGGAATAGGGAGAACCAATGAGAGACTAGCTGGAGGTGTCTGGACAGGCAAATTTAACTCTCATTTCCCACCAGGAAGAGGAAATAACCAAAGGCTCAGCGTGCCACGCCGGAACCAGATTAGGGCCTGAAGCCATCCTGCGGTGTTGCGGCCAGCTCAAAAGAAAGCGAGTTGAAGAAAAGAGCTCAGGGGCACTGTAATTCACAAACCTGCAGAGTTATAAATGACAGCTATCGTCCAAAAATATACTGAAGTAAGGCTGCCAAGAGGACTTGAAAGCCGGGCAGAACTGCAGGAAACCGATTTCAGGAGGTAGACTGGAATTGCATTGAAAGCATAGGAAAAGAGGCAGAACGTCCACAATGATGCACTTGGCCAAAAAGGGCGTATGTGTTTTTTCCTGAATATATTCAGGAAAAAACGCATACGCCCATTTTGGCCAACCAAGCAAGCTTGCAAAGGAAATCTGCACTACAATGAAGTCTCACTTCCCCCCGATCAAAAGGGCCATCTGAAAAAAGTATAAAATCCAGAAAGGCAAGACAGGCCATGGAGAACTGGGAGCCTTGTTATGCTGATGGGCGGGATGTAAATTGCCAACAGACACTCGGGAGAAGTGTATGGTGTTTCCTGAAACATCTAAAAAACAAAGCAACAGAGCCTAGGGCACTTCCACTTATGGTCCTATAGCTTAGGGAAATTAAAATCAAAAAGACACAGCCACCCCAAAGTTTGGGACGCCTCTGTTTACAAGAACCTCGTTTACCGTTCAAGTTCAATATCACAGAAAGTGAAAAATGGATAAAGAACTTGTGGTACTTACGTACAATGCAGTATCACTCAGCAATGAAATCTATGTCATCAGGCCCGTAGCAGCATAATGAGTGGATTCAGGTACGATGATTCTAACTGAAATAAGTCACACAGAAAAAGAAACATCATAAGATATCACTAATACACGGAATGTAATCTTGGCTACACAGGAACTGAATTCCAAAACAGAACAGGGTCTCAAATTTAGAAAACCAACTTATGCTTGCTTAAGGGGAAAGGTGAGTTGGGGTGCTGCATAAAACCAGAGATTGAAATGAGCACAGATAAAGTTCCTTAAGCCAAATATGGAATAGACAAGAGCTATTCCTTGCTCAACGAAATGGACTCAACACCCCATATTAAACGCCTAAGAATGTACCTGACTAGTAAATATCTTAAAACCTATGGATTGCTATGTCTCCAAAAGAGAATCAAGCGTGTGTACAGGGACATAAACGCAGCAGTGATAGGATTGGAGCTGTTTGGTGAGCAAATGAAGACCTTTGAAGTCATATTGCATGGTACCCATTCCACGGGTCTCAACTCTCCAGGTTTAAGGTATTCTTCCTTCAGCTAAAACATGCATGTGGAACCCAGAGTACGATGAACCATGGGAACGGGAGACGTGTTCAAATATATTTCAGTTTTCCTCCCCTGGTACTCGGGTGCAACATTCCAGACGCTTTACTAACACTCTCCCCCTTGGAGAGTCAGCGCCTTTAACCTCCTGTTTGGCCCAGTTTGCAATTTCTGCGGAAGATGAACAGGAATAGGGAGAACCAATGAGAGAGTAGCTGGAGGTGTCTGGACGGGCAAATTTAACTCTCATTTCCCACCAGGAAGAGGAAATAACCAAAGACTCAGCATGCCATGCCGGAACCAGATTAGGGCCTGAAGCCATCCTGCGGTGTTGCAGCCAGCTCAAAAGAAAGCGAGTTGAAGAAAGGAGCTCAGGGGCACTGTAATTCACAAACCTGCAGAGTTATAAATGACAGCTATCGTCCAAAAATATACTGAAGTAAGGCTGCCAAGAGGACTTGAAAGCAGGGCAGAATTGCAGGAAACCGATTTCAGGAGGTAGACTGGAATTGCATTGAAAGCATAGGAAAAGAGGCAGAACGTCCACAATGATGCACTTGGCCAAAAAGGGCATATGCGTTTTTTCCTGAATATATTCAGGAAAAAACGCATACGCCCTTTTTGGCCAACCAAGCAAGCTTCCAAAGGAAATCTGCACTACAATGAAGTCTCACTTCCCCCAGGTCAAAAGGGCCATCTGAAAAAAGTGTAAAATCCAGAAAGGCAGGACAGGCCATGGAGAACTGGGAGCCTTGTTATGCTGATGGGCGGGATGTAAATTGCCAACAGACACTCGGGAGAAGTGTATGGTGTTTCCTGAAACATCTAAAAAACAAAGCAACAGAGCCTAGGGCACTTCCACTTATGGTCCTATAGCTTAGGGAAATTAAAATCAAAAAGACACAGCCACCCCAAAATTTGGAACGGCTCTGTTTACAAGAACATCCTTTACAGTAGAAGTTCAACATCCCAGAAAGTGAAAAATGGATAAAGAAGTTGTGGTATTTACTTACAAAGCAATATCACTCAGCAATGAAATCTATGTCATCAGGCCCTTAGCAGCACAATGAGTGGATTCAGGTATGATGATTCTAACTGAAATAAGTCACACAGAAAAAGAAACATCATAAGATATCACTAATACACGGAATGTAAACTTGGTTACACAGGAACTGAATTCCAAAACAGAACAGGGTCTCAAATTTAGAAAACCAACTTATGCTTGCTTAAGGGTAAAGGTGAGTTGGGGTGCTGCATAAAACCAGAGATTGAAATGAGCACAGATAAAGTTCCTTAAGCCAAATATGGAATAGACAAGAGCTACTCCTTGCTCAACGAAATGAACTCAACACCGCATATTAAACGCCTAAGAATGTATCTGACTAGTAAGTATCTTAAAACCTATGGATTGCTATGTCTCTGAAAGAGAATCAAGCGTGTGTACAGGGGCATAAATGCAGCAGTGATACGATTGGAGAGGTTCGGTGAGCAAATGAAGACCCTTTGAAGTCATATTGCATGGTACCCATTCCACGGGTTTCAACTACTCAGGTTTAAGGTATTCTTCCTTCAGCTAAAACATGCATGTGGAACCTAGAGTATGATCAACCATGTGATCGGGAGATGTGTACAAATATGTCTCAGTTTTCGTATCCTGGTACTCGGGTGCAACATTCCAGACACTTTACTAACACTCTCCCGACTTGGAGACTCAGTCCCTTTAAACTCCTGTTTGGCCCAGTTTTCAATTTCTGCGGAAGATGAACAGGAATAGCGAGAACCAATGAGAGACTAGCTGGAGGTGTCTGGACGGGTAAATTTAACTCTCATTTCCCACCAGGAATAGGAATTAACCAAAGGCTCAGCATGCCGTGCCGGAACCAGATTAGGGCCTGAAGCCATCCTGCGGTGTTGCGGCCAGCTCAAAAGAAAGCGAGTTGAAGAAAGGAGCTCAGGGGCACTGTAATTCACAAACCTGCAGAGTTATAAATGACAGCTATCGTCCAAAAATATACTGAAGTAAGGCTGCCAAGAGGACTTGAAAGCGGGGCAGAATTGCAGGAAACCGATTGCAGGAGGTAGACTGGAATTGCATTGAAAGCATAGGAAAAGAGGCAGAACGTCCACAATGATGCACTTAGCCAAAAAGTGCGTATGCGTTTTTTCCTGAATATATTCAGGAAAAAACGCATACGCCCTTTTTGGCCAACCAAGCAAGCTTGCAAAGGAAATCTGCAGTACAATGAAGTCTCACTTACCCCGGTCAAAAGGGCCATCTGAAAAAAGTGTAAAATCCAGAAAGGCAGGACAGGCCATGGAGAACTGGGAGCCTTGTTATGCTGATGGGCGGGATGTAAATTGCCAACAGACACTCGGGAGAAGTGTATGGTGTTTCCTGAAACATCTAAAAAACAAAGCAACAGAGCCTAGGGCACTTCCACTTATGGTCCTATAGCTTAGGGAAATTAAAATCAAAAAGACACAGCCACCCCAAAGTTTGGAACGGCTCTGTTTACAAGAACCTCGTTTACAGTAGAAGTTCAACATCCCAGAAAGTGAAAAATGGATAAAGAAGTTGTGGTATTTACTTACAAAGCAATATCACTCAGCAATGAAATCTATGTCATCAGGCCCGTAGCAGCATAATGAGTGGATTCAGGTACGATGATTCTAACAGAAATAAGTCACACAGAAAAAGAAACATCATAAGATATCACTAATACACGGAATGTAAACTTGGCTACACAGGAACTGAATTCCAAAACAGAACAGGGTCTCAAATTTAGAAAACCAACTTATGCTTGCTTAAGGGTAATGGTGAGTTGGGGTGCTGCATAAAACCAGAGATTGAAATGAGCACAGATAAAGTTCCTTAAGCCAAATATGGTATAAACAAGAGCTACTCCTTGCTCAACGAAATGGACTCAACACCGCATATTAAACGCCTAAGAATGTACCTGACTAGTAAGTATCTTAAAACCTATGGATTGCTATGTCTCCAAAAGAGAATCAAGCGTGTGTACAGGGACATAAACGCAGCAGTGATAGGATTGGAGAGGTTCGGTGAGCAAATGAAGACCTTTGAAGTCATATTGCATGGTACCCATTCCACGGGTCTCAACTCTCCAGGTTTAAGGTATTCTTCCTTCAGCTAAAACATGCATGTGGAACCCAGAGTATGATCAACCGTGTGAACGGGAGACGTGTTTAAATATGTCTCAGTTTTCCTCCCCTGGTACTCGGGTGCAACATTCCAGACGCTTTACTTACACTCTCCCCACTTGGAGAGTCAGCGCCTTTAACCTCCTGTTTGGCCCAGTTTGCAATTTCTGCGGAAGATGAACAGGAATAGGGAGAACCAATGAGAGACTAGCTGGAGGTGTCTGGACGGGCAAATTTAACTCTCATTTCCCACCAGGAAGAGGAAATAACCAAAGGCTCAGCGTGCCGTACCGGAACCAGATTAGGGCCTGAAGCCATCCTGCGCTGTTGCGGCCAGCTCAAAAGAAAGCGAGTTGAAGAAAAGAGCTCAGGGGCACTGTAATTCACAAACCTGCAGAGTTATAAATGACAGCTATCGTCCAAAAATATACTGAAGTAAGGCTGCCAAGAGGACTTGAAAGCCGGGCAGAATTGCAGGAAACCGATTTCAGGAGGTAGACTGGAATTGCATTGAAAGCATAGGAAAAGAGGCAGAACGTCCACAATGATGCACTTGGCCAAAAAGGGCGTATGCATTTTTTCCTGAATATATTCAGGAAAAAACGCATACGCCCTTTTTGGCCAACCAAGCAAGCTTGCAAAGGAAATCTGCAGTACAATGAAGTCTCACTTACCCCGGTCAAAAGGGCCATCTGAAAAAAGTGTAAAATCCAGAAAGGCAGTACAGGCCATGGAGAACTGGGAGCCTTGTTATGCTGATGGGCGGGATGTAAATAGCCAACAGACATTCTGGAGAAGTGTATGGTGTTTCCTGAAACATCTAAAAAACAAAGCAACAGAGCCTAGGGCACTTCCACTTGTGGTCCTATAGCTTAGGGAAATTAAAATCAAAAAGACACAGCAACCCCAAAGTTTGGGACGCCTCTGTTTACAAGAACCTCGTTTACTGTAAAGTTCAATATCGCAGAAAGTGAAAAATGGTTAAAGAACTTGTGGTACTTACGTACAATGCAGTATCACTCAGCAATGAATTCTATGTCATCAGGCCCATAGCAGCATAATGAGTGGATTCAGGTACGATGATTCTAACTAAAATAAGTCACACAGAAAAAGAAACATCATAAGATATCACTAATACACAGAATGTAAACTTGGCTACCCAGGAACTGAATTCCAAAACAGAACAGGGTCTCAAATTTAGAAAACCAACTTATGCTTGCTTAAGGGGAAAGGTGAGTTGGGGTGCTGCATAAAACCAGAGATTGAAATGAGCACAGATAAAGTTCCTTAAGCCAAATATGGAATAGACAAGAGCTATTCCTTGCTCAACGAAATGGACTCAACACCCCATATTAAACGCCTAAGAATGTACCTGACTAATAAGTATCTTAAAACCCATGGATTGCTATGTCTCCAAAAGAGAATCAAGCGTGTGTACAGGGACATAAACGCAGCAGTGATAGGATTGGAGAGGTTCAGTGAGCAAATGAAGACCTTTGAAGTCATATTGCATGGTACACATTCCACGGGTCTCAACTCTCCAGGTTTAAGGTATTCTTCCTTCAGCTAAAACATGCATGTGGAACCCAGAGTATGATCAACCATGTGAACGGGAGACGTGTTCAAATATGTCTCAGTTTTCCTCCCCTGGTACTCGGGTGCAACATTCCAGACGCTTTACTAACACTCTCCCCCTTGGAGAGTCAGCGCCTTTAACCTCCTGTTTGGCCCAGTTTGCAATTTCTGTGGAAGATGAACAGGAATAGGGAGAACAAATGAGAGACTAGCTGGAGGTGTCTGGACGGGCAAATTTAACTCTCATTTCCCACCAGGAAGAGGAAATAACCAAAGACTCAGCATGCCGTGCCGGAACCAGATTAGGGCCTGAAGCCATCCTGCGGTGTTGCGGGCAGCTCACAAGAAAGCGAGTTGAAGAAAGGAGCTCAGGGGCACTGTAATTCACAAACATGCAGAGTTATAAATGACAGCTATCGTCCAAAAATATACTGAAGTAAGGCTGTCAAGAAGACTAGAAAGCGGGGCAGAATTGCAGGAAACCGATTTCAGGAGGTAGACTGGAATTGCATTGAAAGCATAGGAAAAGAGGCAGAACGTCCACAATGATGCACTTGGCCAAAAAGGGCGTATGCTTTTTTTCCTGAATATATTCAGGAAAAAACGCATACGCCCTTTTTGGCCAACCAAGCAAGCTTGCAAAGGAAACCTGCACTACAATGAAGTCTCACTTCCACCCGGTCAAAAGGGCCATCTGAAAAAAGTGTAAAATCCAGAAAGGCAGGACAGGCCATGGAGAACTGGGAGCCTTGTTATGCTGATGGGCGGGATGTAAATTGCCAACAGACACTCGGGAGAAGTGTATGGTGTTTCCTGAAACATCTAAAAAACAAAGCAACAGAGCCTAGGGCACTTCCACTTATGGTCCCATAGCTTAGGGAAATTAAAATCAAAAAGACACAGCCACCCCAAAATTTGGGACGCCTCTGTTTACAAGAACCTCGTTTACAGTACAAGTTCAACATCGCAGAAAGTGAAAAATGGATAAAGAACTTGTGGTACTTACGTACAAAGCAATATCACTCAGCAATGAAATCTATGTCATCAGGCCCTTAGGAGCACAATGAGTGGATTCAGGTACGATGATTCTAACTGAAATAAGTCACACAGAAAAAGAAACATCATAAGATATCAGTAATACACGGAATGTAAACTTGGCTACACAGGAACTGAATTACAAAACATAACAGGGTCTCAAATTTAGAAAACCAACTTATGCTTGCTTAAGGGAAAAGGTGAGTTGGGGTGCTGCATAAAACCAGAGATTGAAATGAGCACAGATAAAGTTCCTTAAGCCAAATATGGAATAGATAAGACCTACTCCATGCTCGACGAAATGGACTCAACACCGCATATTAAACGCCTAAGAATGTACCTGACTAGTAAGTATCTTAAAACCTATGGATTGCTATGTCTCCGAAAGGGAATCAAGCATGTGTACAGGGACATAAACACAGCAGTGATAGGATTGGAGAGGTTCGGTGAGCAAATGAAGACCCTTTGAAGTCATATTGCATGGTACCCATTCCACGGGTTTCAACTACCCAGGTTTAAGGTATTCTTCCTTCAGCTAAAACATGCATGTGGAACCTAGAGTATGATCAACCATGTGATCGGGAGACATGTTCAAATATGTCTCAGTTTTCGTACCCTGGTACTCGGGTGCAACATCCCAGTCGCTTTACTAACACTCTCCCGACTTTGAGAGTCAGTCCCTTTAACCTCCTGTTTGGCCCAGTTTGCAATTTCTGCGGAAGATGAACAGGAATAGGGAGAACCAATGAGAGACTAGCTGGAGGTGTCTAGACGGGCAAATTTAACTCTCATTTCCCACCAGGAAGAGGAAGTAACTAAAGGCTCACCGTGCCACGCCGGAACCAGATTAGGGCCTGAAGCCATCCTGTGGTGTTGCGGCCAGCTCACAAGAAAGGAGTTGAAGAAAGGAGCTCAAGGTCACTGTAATTCACAAACCTGCAGAGTTATAAATGACAGCTATCGTCCAAAAATATACTGAAGTAAGGCTGCCAAGAGGACTTGAAAGCGGGGCAGAATTGCAGGAAACCGATTGCAGGAGGTAGACTGGAATTGCATTGAAAGCATAGGAAAAGAGGCAGAACGTCCACAATGATGCACTTAGCCAAAAAGTGCGTATGCGTTTTTTCCTGAATATATTCAGGAAAAAACGCATACGCCCTTTTTGGCCAACCAAGCAAGCTTGCAAAGGAAATCTGCAGTACAATGAAGTCTCACTTACCCCGGTCAAAAGGGCCATCTGAAAAAAGTGTAAAATCCAGAAAGGCAGGACAGGCCATGGAGAACTGGGAGCCTTGTTATGCTGATGGGCGGGATGTAAATTGCCAACAGACACTCGGGAGAAGTGTATGGTGTTTCCTGAAACATCTAAAAAACAAAGCAACAGAGCCTAGGGCACTTCCACTTATGGTCCTATAGCTTAGGGAAATTAAAATCAAAAAGACACAGCCACCCCAAAGTTTGGAACGGCTCTGTTTACAAGAACCTCGTTTACAGTAGAAGTTCAACATCCCAGAAAGTGAAAAATGGATAAAGAAGTTGTGGTATTTACTTACAAAGCAATATCACTCAGCAATGAAATCTATGTCATCAGGCCCGTAGCAGCATAATGAGTGGATTCAGGTACGATGATTCTAACAGAAATAAGTCACACAGAAAAAGAAACATCATAAGATATCACTAATACACGGAATGTAAACTTGGCTACACAGGAACTGAATTCCAAAACAGAACAGGGTCTCAAATTTAGAAAACCAACTTATGCTTGCTTAAGGGTAATGGTGAGTTGGGGTGCTGCATAAAACCAGAGATTGAAATGAGCACAGATAAAGTTCCTTAAGCCAAATATGGTATAAACAAGAGCTACTCCTTGCTCAACGAAATGGACTCAACACCGCATATTAAACGCCTAAGAATGTACCTGACTAGTAAGTATCTTAAAACCTATGGATTGCTATGTCTCCAAAAGAGAATCAAGCGTGTGTACAGGGACATAAACGCAGCAGTGATAGGATTGGAGAGGTTCGGTGAGCAAATGAAGACCTTTGAAGTCATATTGCATGGTACCCATTCCACGGGTCTCAACTCTCCAGGTTTAAGGTATTCTTCCTTCAGCTAAAACATGCATGTGGAACCCAGAGTATGATCAACCGTGTGAACGGGAGACGTGTTTAAATATGTCTCAGTTTTCCTCCCCTGGTACTCGGGTGCAACATTCCAGACGCTTTACTTACACTCTCCCCACTTGGAGAGTCAGCGCCTTTAACCTCCTGTTTGGCCCAGTTTGCAATTTCTGCGGAAGATGAACAGGAATAGGGAGAACCAATGAGAGACTAGCTGGAGGTGTCTGGACGGGCAAATTTAACTCTCATTTCCCACCAGGAAGAGGAAATAACCAAAGGCTCAGCGTGCCGTACCGGAACCAGATTAGGGCCTGAAGCCATCCTGCGCTGTTGCGGCCAGCTCAAAAGAAAGCGAGTTGAAGAAAAGAGCTCAGGGGCACTGTAATTCACAAACCTGCAGAGTTATAAATGACAGCTATCGTCCAAAAATATACTGAAGTAAGGCTGCCAAGAGGACTTGAAAGCCGGGCAGAATTGCAGGAAACCGATTTCAGGAGGTAGACTGGAATTGCATTGAAAGCATAGGAAAAGAGGCAGAACGTCCACAATGATGCACTTGGCCAAAAAGGGCGTATGCATTTTTTCCTGAATATATTCAGGAAAAAACGCATACGCCCTTTTTGGCCAACCAAGCAAGCTTGCAAAGGAAATCTGCAGTACAATGAAGTCTCACTTACCCCGGTCAAAAGGGCCATCTGAAAAAAGTGTAAAATCCAGAAAGGCAGTACAGGCCATGGAGAACTGGGAGCCTTGTTATGCTGATGGGCGGGATGTAAATAGCCAACAGACATTCTGGAGAAGTGTATGGTGTTTCCTGAAACATCTAAAAAACAAAGCAACAGAGCCTAGGGCACTTCCACTTGTGGTCCTATAGCTTAGGGAAATTAAAATCAAAAAGACACAGCAACCCCAAAGTTTGGGACGCCTCTGTTTACAAGAACCTCGTTTACTGTAAAGTTCAATATCGCAGAAAGTGAAAAATGGTTAAAGAACTTGTGGTACTTACGTACAATGCAGTATCACTCAGCAATGAATTCTATGTCATCAGGCCCATAGCAGCATAATGAGTGGATTCAGGTACGATGATTCTAACTAAAATAAGTCACACAGAAAAAGAAACATCATAAGATATCACTAATACACGGAATGTAAACTTGGCTACCCAGGAACTGAATTCCAAAACAGAACAGGGTCTCAAATTTAGAAAACCAACTTATGCTTGCTTAAGGGGAAAGGTGAGTTGGGGTGCTGCATAAAACCAGAGATTGAAATGAGCACAGATAAAGTTCCTTAAGCCAAATATGGAATAGACAAGAGCTATTCCTTGCTCAACGAAATGGACTCAACACCCCATATTAAACGCCTAAGAATGTACCTGACTAATAAGTATCTTAAAACCTATGGATTGCTATGTCTCCAAAAGAGAATCAAGCGTGTGTACAGGGACATAAACGCAGCAGTGATAGGATTGGAGAGGTTCAGTGAGCAAATGAAGACCTTTGAAGTCATATTGCATGGTACCCATTCCACGGGTCTCAACTCTCCAGGTTTAAGGTATTCTTCCTTCAGCTAAAACATGCATGTGGAACCCAGAGTATGATCAACCATGTGAACGGGAGACGTGTTCAAATATGTCTCAGTTTTCCTCCCCTGGTACTCGGGTGCAACATTCCAGACGCTTTACTAACACTCTCCCCCTTGGAGAGTCAGCGCCTTTAACCTCCTGTTTGGCCCAGTTTGCAATTTCTGTGGAAGATGAACAGGAATAGGGAGAACAAATGAGAGACTAGCTGGAGGTGTCTGGACGGGCAAATTTAACTCTCATTTCCCACCAGGAAGAGGAAATAACCAAAGACTCAGCATGCCGTGCCGGAACCAGATTAGGGCCTGAAGCCATCCTGCGGTGTTGCGGGCAGCTCACAAGAAAGCGAGTTGAAGAAAGGAGCTCAGGGGCACTGTAATTCACAAACATGCAGAGTTATAAATGACAGCTATCGTCCAAAAATATACTGAAGTAAGGCTGTCAAGAAGACTAGAAAGCGGGGCAGAATTGCAGGAAACCGATTTCAGGAGGTAGACTGGAATTGCATTGAAAGCATAGGAAAAGAGGCAGAACGTCCACAATGATGCACTTGGCCAAAAAGGGCGTATGCGTTTTTTCCTGAATATATTCAGGAAAAAACGCATACGCCCTTTTTGGCCAACCAAGCAAGCTTGCAAAGGAAACCTGCACTACAATGAAGTCTCACTTCCACCCGGTCAAAAGGGCCATCTGAAAAAAGTGTAAAATCCAGAAAGGCAGGACAGGCCATGGAGAACTGGGAGCCTTGTTATGCTGATGGGCGGGATGTAAATTGCCAACAACCACTTGGGAGAAGTGTATGGTGTTTCCTGAAACATCTAAAAAACAAAGCAACAGAGCCTAGGGCACTTCCACTTGTGGTCCTATAGCTTAGGGAAATTAAAATCAAAAAGACACAGCAACCCCAAAATTTGGGACGCCTCTGTTTACAAGAACCTCGTTTACAGTACAAGTTCAACATCGCAGAAAGTGAAAAATGGATAAAGAACTTGTGGTACTTACGTACAAAGCAATATCACTCAGCAATGAAATCTATGTCATCAGGCCCTTAGGAGCACAATGAGTGGATTCAGGTACGATGATTCTAACTGAAATAAGTCACACAGAAAAAGAAACATCATAAGATATCAGTAATACACGGAATGTAAACTTGGCTACACAGGAACTGAATTACAAAACATAACAGGGTCTCAAATTTAGAAAACCAACTTATGCTTGCTTAAGGGAAAAGGTGAGTTGGGGTGCTGCATAAAACCAGAGATTGAAATGAGCACAGATAAAGTTCCTTAAGCCAAATATGGAATAGATAAGACCTACTCCATGCTCGACGAAATGGACTCAACACCGCATATTAAACGCCTAAGAATGTACCTGACTAGTAAGTATCTTAAAACCTATGGATTGCTATGTCTCCGAAAGGGAATCAAGCATGTGTACAGGGACATAAACACAGCAGTGATAGGATTGGAGAGGTTCGGTGAGCAAATGAAGACCCTTTGAAGTCATATTGCATGGTACCCATTCCACGGGTTTCAACTACCCAGGTTTAAGGTATTCTTCCTTCAGCTAAAACATGCATGTGGAACCTAGAGTATGATCAACCATGTGATCGGGAGACATGTTCAAATATGTCTCAGTTTTCGTACCCTGGTACTCGGGTGCAACATCCCAGTCGCTTTACTAACACTCTCCCGACTTTGAGAGTCAGTCCCTTTAACCTCCTGTTTGGCCCAGTTTGCAATTTCTGCGGAAGATGAACAGGAATAGGGAGAACCAATGAGAGACTAGCTGGAGGTGTCTAGACGGGCAAATTTAACTCTCATTTCCCACCAGGAAGAGGAAGTAACTAAAGGCTCACCGTGCCACGCCGGAACCAGATTAGGGCCTGAAGCCATCCTGTGGTGTTGCGGCCAGCTCACAAGAAAGGAGGTGAAGAAAGGAGCTCAAGGTCACTGTAATTCACAAACCTGCAGAGTTATAAATGACAGCTATCGTCCAAAAATATACTGAAGTAAGGCTGCCAAGAGGACTTGAAAGCGGGGCAGAATTGCAGGAAACCGATTGCAGGAGGTAGACTGGAATTGCATTGAAAGCATAGGAAAAGAGGCAGAACGTCCACAATGATGCACTTGGTCAAAAAGGGTGTATGCTTTTTTTCCTGAATATATTCAGGAAAAAAAGCATACGCCCTTTTTGGCCAACCAAGCAAGCTTGCAAAGCAAATCTGCATTACAATGAAGTCTCACTTACCCCCGGTCAAAAGGGCCATCTGAAAAAAGTGTAAAATCCAGAAAGGCAGGACAGGCCATGGAGAACTGGGAGCCTTGTTATGCTGATGGGCGGGATGTAAATTGCCAACAGACACTCGGGAGAAGTGTATGGTGTTTCCTGAAACATCTAAAAAACAAAGCAACAGAGCCTAGGGCACTTCCACTTATGGTCCTATAGCTTAGGGAAATTAAAATCAAAAAGACACAGCCACCCAAAAGTTTGGCACGGCTCTGTTTACAAGAACCTCGTTTACAGTACAAGTTCAACATCGCAGAAAGTGAAAAATGGATAAAGAAGATGTGGTATTTACTTACAAAGCAATATCACTCAGCAATGAAATCTATGTCATCAGGCCCTTAGGAGCACAATGAGTGGATTCAGGTACGATGATTCTAACTGAAATAAGTCACACAGAAAAAGAAACATCATAAGATATCAGTAATACACGGAATGTAAACTTGGCTACACAGGAACTGAATTACAAAACATAACAGGGTCTCAAATTTAGAAAACCAACTTATGCTTGCTTAAGGGAAAAGGTGAGTTGGGGTGCTGCATAAAACCAGAGATTGAAATGAGCACAGATAAAGTTCCTTAAGCCAAATATGGAATAGATAAGACCTACTCCATGCTCGACGAAATGGACTCAACACCGCATATTAAACGCCTAAGAATGTACCTGACTAGTAAGTATCTTAAAACCTATGGATTGCTATGTCTCCGAAAGGGAATCAAGCATGTGTACAGGGACATAAACACAGCAGTGATAGGATTGGAGAGGTTCGGTGAGCAAATGAAGACCCTTTGAAGTCATATTGCATGGTACCCATTCCACGGGTTTCAACTACCCAGGTTTAAGGTATTCTTCCTTCAGCTAAAACATGCATGTGGAACCTAGATTATGATCAACCATGTGATCGGGAGACATGTTCAAATATGTCTCAGTTTTCGTACCCTGGTACTCGGGTGCAACATCCCAGTCGCTTTACTAACACTCTCCCGACTTTGAGAGTCAGTCCCTTTAACCTCCTGTTTGGCCCAGTTTGCAATTTCTGCGGAAGATGAACAGGAATAGGGAGAACCAATGAGAGACTAGCTGGAGGTGTCTAGACGGGCAAATTTAACTCTCATTTCCCACCAGGAAGAGGAAGTAACTAAAGGCTCACCGTGCCACGCCGGAACCAGATTAGGGCCTGAAGCCATCCTGTGGTGTTGCGGCCAGCTCACAAGAAAGGAGTTGAAGAAAGGAGCTCAAGGTCACTGTAATTCACAAACCTGCAGAGTTATAAATGACAGCTATCGTCCAAAAATATACTGAAGTAAGGCTGCCAAGAGGACTTGAAAGCGGGGCAGAATTGCAGGAAACCGATTGCAGGAGGTAGACTGGAATTGCATTGAAAGCATAGGAAAAGAGGCAGAACGTCCACAATGATGCACTTGGCCAAAAAGGGCGTATGCTTTTTTTCCTGAATATATTCAGGGAAAAAAGCATACGCCCTTTTTGGCCAACCAAGCAAGCTTGCAAAGCAAATCTGCATTACAATGAAGTCTCACTTACCCCCGGTCAAAAGGGCCATCTGAAAAAAGTGTAAAATCCAGAAAGGCAGGACAGGCCATGGAGAACTGGGAGCCTTGTTATGCTGATGGGCGGGATGTAAATTGCCAACAGACACTCGGGAGAAGTGTATGGTGTTTCCTGAAACATCTAAAAAACAAAGCAACAGAGCCTAGGGCACTTCCACTTATGGTCCTATAGCTTAGGGAAATTAAAATCAAAAAGACACAGCCACCCAAAAGTTTGGCACGGCTCTGTTTACAAGAACCTCGTTTACAGTACAAGTTCAACATCGCAGAAAGTGAAAAATGGATAAAGAAGATGTGGTATTTACTTACAAAGCAATATCACTCAGCAATGAAATCTATGTCATCAGGCCCTTAGGAGCACAATGAGTGGATTCAGGTACGATGATTCTAACTGAAATAAGTCACACAGAAAAAGAAACATCATAAGATATCACTAATACACGGAATGTAAACTTGGCTACACAGGAACTGAATTACAAAACAGAACAGGATCTCAAATTTAGAAAACCAACTTATGCTTGTTTAAGGGGAAAGGTGAGTTGGGGTGCTGCATAAAACCAGAGATTGAAATGAGCACAGATAAAGTTCCTTAAGCCAAATATGGAATAGACAAGAGCTACTCCTTGCTCAACGTAATGGACTCAACACCCCATATTAAATGCCTAAGAATGTACCTGACTAGTATGTATCTTAAAACCTATGGATTGCTATGTCTCCAAAAGAGAATCAAGCGTGTGTACAGGGGCATAAACGCAGCAGTGATAGGATTGGAGAGGTTCGGTGAGCAAATGAAGACCCTTTGAAGTCATATTGCATGGTACCCATTCCACGGGTCTCAACTCTCCAGGTTTAAGGTATTCTTCCTTCAGCTAAAACATGCATGTGGAACCCAGAGTATGATCAACCGTGTGAATGGGAGACGTGTTTAAATATGTCTCAGTTTTCCTCCCCTGGTATTCGGGTGCAACATTCCAGACGCTTTACTAACACTCTCCCCACTTGGAGAGTCAGCGCCTTTAACCTCCTGTTTGGCCCAGTTTGCAATTTCTGTGGAAGATGAACACGAATAGGGAGAACAAATGAGAGGTTAGCTGGACGTGTCTGGACGGGCAAATTTAACTCTCATTTCCCATCAGGAAGAGGAAATAACCAAAGGCTCAGCGTGCCGTGCCGGAACCAGATTAGGGCCTGAAGCCATTCTGCGGTGTTGCGGCCAGCTCAAAAGAAAGCGAGTTGAAGAACGGAGCTCAGGGGCACTGTAATTCACAAACGTGCAGAGTTATAAATGACAGCTATCGTCCAAAAATATACTGAAGTAAGGCTGCCAAGAGGACTTGAAAGCGGGGCAGAATTGCAGGAAACCGATTTCAGGAGGTAGAATGGAATTGCATTGAAAGCATAGGAAAAGAGGCAGAACGTCCACAATGATGCACTTGGCCAAAAAGGGTGTATGCGTTTTTTCCTTAATATATTCAGGAAAAAACACATACGCCCTTTTTGACCAACCAAGCAAGCTTGCAAGGGAAAACTGCACTACAATGAAATCTCACTTCCCCCCGATCAAAAGGACCATCTGAAAAAAGTGTAAAATCCAGAAAGGCAGGACAGGCCATGGAGAACTGGGAGCCTTGTTATGCTGATGGGCAGGATGTAAATTGCCAACAGACACTCCGGAGAAGTGTATGGTGTTTCCTGAAACATCTAAAAAACAAAGCAACAGAGCCTAGGGCACTTCCACTTATGGTCCTATAGCTTAGGGAAATTAAAATCAAAAAGACACAGCCACCCGAAAGTTTGGGACGCCTCTGTTTACAAGAACCTTGTTTACCGTACAAGTTCAATATCACAGAAAGTGAAAAATGGATAAAGAACTTGTGGTACTTACGTACAATGCAGTATCACTCAGCAATGAAATCTATGTCATCAGGCCCTTAGCAGCACAATGAGTGGATTCAGGTATGATGATTCTAACTGAAATAAGTCACACAGAAAAAGAAACATCATAAGATATCAGTAATATACGGAATAAACTTGGCTACACAGGAAATGAATTACAGAACAGAACAGGGTCTCAAATTTAGAAAACCAACTTATGCTTGCTTAAGGGGAAAGGTGAGTTGGGGTGCTGCATAAAACCAGAGATTGAAATGAGCACAGATAAAGTTCCTTAAGCCAAATATGGAATACACTAGAGCTACTCCTTGCTCAATGAAATGGACTCAACACCGCATATTAAACGCCTAAGAATGTACCTGACTAGTAAGTATCTTAAAACCTATGGATTGCTATGTCTCCGAAAGAGAATCAAGCATGTGTACAGGGGCATAAGTGCAGCAGTGATAGGATTGGAGAGGTTCGGTGAGCAAATGAAGACCCTTTGAAGTCATATTGCATGGTACCCATTCCACGGGTTTCAACTACCCAGGTTTAAGGTATTCTTCCTTCAGCTAAAACATGCATGTAGAACCTAGAGTATGATCAACCATGTGAACGGGAGACATGTTCAAATATGTCTCAGTTTTCGTACCCTGGTACTCGGGTGCAACATTCCAGATGCTTTACTAACACTCTCCCGACTTGGAGAGTCAGTCCCTTTAACCTCCTGTTTCGCCCAGTTTGCAATTTCTGCGGAAGATGAACAGGAATAGCGAGAACCAATGAGAGGCTAGCTGGAGGTGTCTGGACGGGCAAATTTAACTCCCATTTCCCACCAGGAATAGGAATTAACCAAAGGCTCAGCGTGCCGTGCCGGAACCAGATTAGGGCCTGAAGCCATCCTGCCGTGTTGCCGCCAGGTCACAAGAAAGCGAGTTGAAGAAAGGAGCTCAGGGGCACTGTAATTCACAAACCTGCAGAGTTATAAATGACAGCTATCGTCCAAAAATATACTGAAGTAAGGCTGCCAAGAGGACTTGAAAGCGGGGCAGAATTGCAGGAAACCGATTTCAGGAGGTAGACTGGAATTGCATTGAAAGCATAGGAAAAGAGGCAGAACGTCCACAATAATGCACTTGGCCAAAAAGGGCGTATGCGTTTTTTCCTGAATATATTCAGGAAAAAACGCATACGCCCTTTTTGGCCAAGCAAGCAAGCTTGCAAAGGAAATCTGCACTACAATGAAGTCTCACATCCCCCCGGTCAAAAGGGCCATCTGAAAAAAGTGTAAAATCCAGAAAGGCAGGACAGGCCATGGAGAACTGGGAGCCTTGTTATGCTGATGGGCGGGATGTAAATTGCCAACAGACACTCGGGAGAAGTGTATGGTGTTTCCTGAAACATCTAAAAAACAAAGCAACAGAGCCTAGGGCACTTCCACTTATGGTCCTATAGCTTAGGGAAATTAAAATCAAAAAGACACAGCCACCCCAAAGTTTGGAATGGCTCTGTTTACAAGAACCTCGTTTACAGTACAAGTTCAACATCACAGAAAGTGAAAAATGGATAAAGAAGTTGTGGTATTTACGTATAAAGCAATATCACTCAGCAAAGAAATCTATGTCATCAGGCCCTTAGCAGCACAATGAGTGGATTCAGGTACGATGATTCTAACTGAAATAAGTCACACAGAAAAAGAAACATCATAAGATATCACTAATACACGGAATGTAAACTTGGCTACACAGGAACTGAATTACAGAACAGAACAGGGTCTCAAATTTAGAAAACCAACTTATGCTTGCTTAAGGGTAAAGGTGAGTTGGGTTGCTGCATAAAACCAGAGATCGAAATGAGCACAGATAAAGTTCCTTAAGCCAAATATGGAATAGACAAGAGCTACTCCTTGCTCAACGAAATGGACTCAACACCGCATATTAAACGCCTAAGAATGTACCTGACTAGTAAGTATCTTAAAACCTATGGATTGCTATGTCTCCGAAAGAGAATCAAGCATGTGTACAGGGGCATAAACGCAGCAGTGATAGGATTGGAGAGGTTCGGTGAGGAAATGAAAACCCTTTGAAGTCATATTGCATGGTACCCATTCCACGGGTTTCAACTACCCAGGTTTAAGGTATTCTTCCTTCACCTAAAACATGCATGTGGAACGTAGAGTATGATCAACCATGTGATGGGGAGACGTGTTCAAATATGTCTCAGTTTTCGTACCCTGGTACTCGGGTGCAACATTCCAGACGCTTTACTAACACTCTCCCGACTTGGAGAGTTAGTCCCTTTAACCTCCTGTTTGGCCCAGTTTGCAATTTCTGCGGAAGATGAACAGGAATAGCGAGAAGCAATGAGAGACTAGCTGGAGGTGTCTGGACGGGCAAATTTAACTCTCATTTCCCACCAGGAAGAGGAATTAACCAAAGGCTCAGTGTTCCGTGCCGGAACCAGATTAGGGCCTGAAGCCATCCTGCCGTGTTGCGGCCAGGTCACAAGAAAGCGAGTTGAAGAAAGGAGCTCAGGGGCACTGTAATTCACAAACCTGCAGAGTTATAAATGACAGCTATCGTCCAAAAATATACTGAAGTAAGGCTGCCAAGAGGACTTGAAAGCGGGGCAGAATTGCAGGAAACCGATTTCAGCAGGTAGACTGGAATTGCATTGAAAGCATAGGAAAAGAGGCAGAACGTCCACAATGATGCACTTGGCCAAAAAGGGCGTATGCGTTTTTTCCTGAATATATTCAGGAAAAAACGCATACGCCCTTTTTGGCCAACCAAGCAAGCTTGCAAAGGAAATCTGCACTACAATGAAGTCTCACTTCCCCCCGGTCAAAAGGGCCATCTGAAAAAAGTGTAAAATCCAGAAAGGCAGGACAGGCCATGGAGAACTGGGAGCCCTGTTATGCTGATGGGCGGGATGTAAATTGCCAACAGACACTCGGGAGAAGTGTATGGTGTTTCCTGAAACATCTAAAAAACAAAGCAACAGAGCCTAGGGCAATTCCACTTATGGTCCTATAGCTTAGGGAAATTAAAATCAAAAAGACACAGCCACCCCAAAGTTTGGGACGCCTCTGTTTACGAGAACCGCATTTACCGTACAAGTTAAATATCACAGAAAGTGAAAAATGGATAAAGAACTTGTGGTACTTACGTACAATGCAGTATCACTCAGCAATGAAATCTATGTCATCAGGCCCGTAGCAGCATAATGAGTGGATTCAGGTACGATTATTCTAACTGAAATAAGTCACACAGAAAAAGAAACATCATAAGATATCACTAATACATGGAATGTAAACTTGGCTACACAGGAACTGAATTACAACACAGAACAGGATCTCAAATTTAGAAAACCAACTTATGCTTGTTTAAGGGGAAAGGTGAGTTGGGGAACTGCATAAAACCAGAGATTGAAATGAGCACAGATAAAGTTCCTTAAGCCAAATATGGAATAGACAAGAGCTACTCCTTGCTCAACGAAATGGACTCAACACCCCATATTAAATGCCTAAGAATGTACCTGACTAGTATGTATCTTAAAACCTATGGATTGCTATGTCTCCAAAAGAGAATCAAGCGTGTGTACAGGGGCATAAACGCAGCAGTGATAGGATTGGAGAGGTTCGGTGAGCAAATGAAGACCCTTTGAAGTCATATTGCATGGTACCCATTCCACGGGTCTCAACTCTCCAGGTTTAAGGTATTCTTCCTTCAGCTAAAACATGCATGTGGAACCCAGAGTATGATCAACCGTGTGAACGGGAGACATGTTCAAATATGTCTCAGTTTTCCTCCCCTGGTACTTGGGTGCAACATTCCAGACGCTTTACTAACACTCTCCCGACTTGGAGAGTCAGTCCCTTTAACCTCCTGTTTGGCGCAGTTTGCAATTTCTGCGGAAGATGAACAGGAATAGGGAGAACCAATGAGAGACTAGCTGGAGGTTTCTGGATGGGCAAATTTAACTCTCATTTCCCACCAGGAAGAGGAAATAACCAAAAGCTCAGCGTGCCGTGCCGGAACCAGATTAGAGCCTGAAGCCATCCTGCTGTGTTGCGGCCAGCTCAAAAGAAAGCGAGTTGAAGAAAGGAGCTCAGGGGCACTGTAATTCACAAACCTGCAGAGTTATAAATGACAACTATCGTACAAAAATATACTGAAGTAAGGCTGCCAAGAGGACTTGAAAGCGGGGCAGAATTGCAGGAAACCGATTTCAGGAGGTAGACTGGAATTGCATTGAAAGCATAGGAAAAGAGGCAGAACGTCCACAATGATGCACTTGGCCAAAAAGGGCGTATGCGTTTTTTCCTGAATATATTCAGGAAAAAACGCATACGCCCTTTTTGGCCAACCAAGCAAGCTTGCAAAGGAAATCTGCACTACAATGAAGTCTCACATCCCCCCGGTCAAAAGGGCCATCTGAAAAAAGTGTAAAATCCAGAAAGGCAGGACAGGCCATGGAGAACTGGGAGCCTTGCTATGCTGATGGGCGGGATGTAAATTGCCAACAGACACTCGGGAGAAGTGTATGGTGTTTCCTGAAACATCTAAAAAACAAAGCAACAGAGCCTAGGGCACTTCCACTTACGGTCCTATAGCTTAGGGAAATTAAAATCAAAAAGACACAGCCACCCCAAAGTTTGGGACGGCTCTGTTTACAAGAACCTCGTTTACAGTACAAGTTCAACATCGCAGAAAGTGAAAAATGGATAAAGAAGTTGTGGTATTTACGTATAAAGCAATATCACTCAGCAAAGAAATCTATGTCATCAGGCCCTTAGCAGCACAATGAGTGGATTCAGGTACGATGATTCTAACTGAAATAAGTCACACAGAAAAAGAAACATCATAAGATATCACTAATACACGGAAAGTAAACTTGGCTACACAGGAACTGAATTACAGAACAGAACAGGGTCTCAAATTTAGAAAACCAACTTATGCTTGCTTAAGGGTAAAGGTGAGTTGGGTTGCTGCATAAAACCAGAGATTGAAATGAGCACAGATAAAGTTCCTTAAGCCAAATATGGAATAGACAAGAGCTACTCCTTGCTCAACGAAATGGACTCAACACCGCATACTAAACGCCTAAGAATGTACCTGACTAGTAAGTATCTTAAAACCTATGGATTGCTATGTCTCCGAAAGAGAATCAAGCATGTGTACAGGGGCATAAACGCAGCAGTGATAGGATTGGAGAGGGTCGGTGAGGAAATGAAGACCCTTTGAAGTCATATTGCATGGTACCCATTCCACGGGTTTCAACTACCCAGGTTTAAGATATTCTTCCTTCAGCTAAAACATGCATGTGGAACCTAGAGTATGATCAACCATGTGATCGGGAGATGTGTACAAATATGTCTCAGTTTTCGTACCCTGGTACTCGGGTGCAACATTCCAGACGCTTTACTAACACTCTCCCGACTTGGAGAGTCAGTCCCTTTAACCTCCTGTTTGGCCCAGTTTGCAATTTCTGCGGAAGATGAACAGGAATAGCGAGAAGCAATGAGAGACTAGCTGGAGGTGTCTGGACGGGCAAATTTAACTCTCATTTCCCACCAGGAAGAGGAATTAACCAAAGGCTCAGTGTTCCGTGCCGGAACCAGATTAGGGCCTGAAGCCATCCTGCCGTGTTGCGGCCAGGTCACAAGAAAGCGAGTTGAAGAAAGGAGCTCAGGGGCACTGTAATTCACAAACCTGCAGAGTTATAAATGACAGCTATCGTCCAAAAATATACTGAAGTAAGGCTGCCAAGAGGACTTGAAAGCGGGGCAGAATTGCAGGAAACCGATTTCAGCAGGTAGACTGGAATTGCATTGAAAGCATAGGAAAAGAGGCAGAACGTCCACAATGATGCACTTGGCCAAAAAGGGCGTATGCGTTTTTTCCTGAATATATTCAGGAAAAAACGCATACGCACTTTTTGGCCAACCAAGCAAGCTTGCAAAGGAAATCTGCACTACAATGAAGTCTCACTTCCCCCCGGTCAAAAGGGCCATCTGAAAAAAGTGTAAAATCCAGAAAGGCAGGACAGGCCATGGAGAACTGGGAGCCCTGTTATGCTGATGGGCGGGATGTAAATTGCCAACAGACACTCGGGAGAAGTGTATGGTGTTTCCTGAAACATCTAAAAAACAAAGCAACAGAGCCTAGGGCAATTCCACTTATGGTCCTATAGCTTAGGGAAATTAAAATCAAAAAGACACAGCCACCCCAAAGTTTGGGACGCCTCTGTTTACGAGAACCGCGTTTACCGTACAAGTTAAATATCACAGAAAGTGAAAAATGGATAAAGAACTTGTGGTACTTACGTACAATGCAGTATCACTCAGCAATGAAATCTATGTCATCAGGCCCGTAGCAGCATAATGAGTGGATTCAGGTATGATTATTCTAACTGAAATAAGTCACACAGAAAAAGAAACATCATAAGATATCACTAATACATGGAATGTAAACTTGGCTACACAGGAACTGAATTACAACACAGAACAGGATCTCAAATTTAGAAAACCAACTTATGCTTGTTTAAGGGGAAAGGTGAGTTGGGGAACTGCATAAAACCAGAGATTGAAATGAGCACAGATAAAGTTCCTTAAGCCAAATATGGAATAGACAAGAGCTACTCCTTGCTCAACGAAATGGACTCAACACCCCATATTAAATGCCTAAGAATGTACCTGACTAGTATGTATCTTAAAACCTATGGATTGCTATGTCTCCAAAAGAGAATCAAGCGTGTGTACAGGGGCATAAACGCAGCAGTGATAGGATTGGAGAGGTTCGGTGAGCAAATGAAGACCCTTTGAAGTCATATTGCATGGTACCCATTCCACGGGTCTCAACTCTCCAGGTTTAAGGTATTCTTCCTTCAGCTAAAACATGCATGTGGAACCCAGAGTATGATCAACCGTGTGAACGGGAGACATGTTCAAATATGTCTCAGTTTTCCTCCCCTGGTACTTGGGTGCAACATTCCAGACGCTTTACTAACACTCTCCCGACTTGGAGAGTCAGTCCCTTTAACCTCCTGTTTGGCGCAGTTTGCAATTTCTGCGGAAGATGAACAGGAATAGGGAGAACCAATGAGAGACTAGCTGGAGGTTTCTGGATGGGCAAATTTAACTCTCATTTCCCACCAGGAAGAGGAAATAACCAAAAGCTCAGCGTGCCGTGCCGGAACCAGATTAGAGCCTGAAGCCATCCTGCGGTGTTGCGGCCAGCTCAAAAGAAAGCGAGTTGAAGAAAGGAGCTCAGGGGCACTGTAATTCACAAACCTGCAGAGTTATAAATGACAACTATCGTACAAAAATATACTGAAGTAAGGCTGCCAAGAGGACTTGAAAGCGGGGCAGAATTGCAGGAAACCGATTTCAGGAGGTAGACTGGAATTGCATTGAAAGCATAGGAAAAGAGGCAGAACGTCCACAATGATGCACTTGGCCAAAAAGGGCGTATGCGTTTTTTCCTGAATATATTCAGGAAAAAACGCATACGCCCTTTTTGGCCAACCAAGCAAGCTTGCAAAGGAAATCTGCACTACAATGAAGTCTCACATCCCCCCGGTCAAAAGGGCCATCTGAAAAAAGTGTAAAATCCAGAAAGGCAGGACAGGCCATGGAGAACTGGGAGCCTTGCTATGCTGATGGGCGGGATGTAAATTGCCAACAGACACTCGGGAGAAGTGTATGGTGTTTCCTGAAACATCTAAAAAACAAAGCAACAGAGCCTAGGGCACTTCCACTTACGGTCCTATAGCTTAGGGAAATTAAAATCAAAAAGACACAGCCACCCCAAAGTTTGGGACGGCTCTGTTTACAAGAACCTCGTTTACAGTACAAGTTCAACATCGCAGAAAGTGAAAAATGGATACAGAAGTTGTGGTATTTACGTATAAAGCAATATAACTCAGCAAAGAAATCTATGTCATCAGGCCCTTAGCAGCACAATGAGTGGATTCAGGTACGATGATTCTAACTGAAATAAGTCACACAGAAAAAGAAACATCATAAGATATCACTAATACACGGAAAGTAAACTTGGCTACACAGGAACTGAATTACAGAACAGAACAGGGTCTCAAATTTAGAAAACCAACTTATGCTTGCTTAAGGGTAAAGGTGAGTTGGGGTGCTGCATAAAACCAGAGATTGAAATGAGCACAGATAAAGTTCCTTAAGCCAAATATGGAATAGACAAGAGCTACTCCTTGCTCAACGAAATGGACTCAACACCGCATACTAAACGCCTAAGAATGTACCTGACTAGTAAGTATCTTAAAACCTATGGATTGCTATGTCTCCGAAAGAGAATCAAGCATGTGTACAGGGGCATAAACGCATCAGTGATAGGATTGGAGAGGGTCGGTGAGGAAATGAAGACCCTTTGAAGTCATATTGCATGGTACCCATTCCACGGGTTTCAACTACCCAGGTTTAATATATTCTTCCTTCAGCTAAAACATGCATGTGGAACCTAGAGTATGATCAACCATGTGATCGGGAGACGTGTTCAAATATGTCTCAGTTTTCGTACCCTGGTACTCGGGTGCAACATTCCAGACGCTTTACTTACACTCTCCTGACTTGGAGAGTCAGTCCCTTTAACCTCCTGTTTCGCCCAGTTTGCAATTTCTGCGGAAGATGAACAGGAATAGGGAGAACCAATGAGAGACTAGCTGGAGGTGTCTGGACGGGCAAATTTAACTCTCATTTCCCACCAGGAAGAGGAATTAACCAAAGGCTCAGCGTGCCTTGCCGGACAAGATTAGGGCCTGAAGCCATCCTGCGGTGTTGCGGCCAGCTCACAAGAAAGCGAGTTGAAGAAAGGAGCTCAGGGGCACTGTAATTCACAAACCTGCAGAGTTATAAATGACAGCTATCGTCCAAGAATATACTGAAGTAAGGCTGCCAAGAGGACTTGAAAGCGGGGCAGAATTGCAGGAAACGGATTTCAGGAGGTAGACTGGAATTGCATTGAAAGCATAGGAAAAGAGGCAGAACGTCCACAATGATGCACTTGGCCAAAAAGGGCGTATGCGTTTTTTCCTGAATATATTCAGAAAAAAAGGCATACGCCCTTTTTGGCCAACCAAGCAAGCTTGCAAAGGAAATCTGCACTACAATGAAGTCTCACTTCCCCCCGGTCAAAAGGGCCATCTGAAAAAAGTGTAAAATCCAGAAAGGCAGGACAGGCCATGGAGAACTGGGAGCCCTGTTATGCTGATGGGCGGGATGTAAATTGCCAACAGACACTTGGGAGAAGTGTATGGTGTTTCCTGAAACATCTAAAAAACAAAGCAACAGAGCCTAGGGCACTTCCACTTATGGTCCTATAGCTTAGAGAAATTAAAATCAAAAAGACACAGCCACCCCAAAGTTTGGGACGCCTCTGTTTACGAGAACCGCGTTTACCGTACAAGTTAAATATCACAGAAAGTGAAAAATGGATAAAGTACTTGTGGTACTTACGTACAATGCAGTATCACTCAGCAATGACATCTATGTCATCAGGCCCGTAGCAGCATAATGAGTGGATTCAGGTACGATTATTCTAACTGAAATAAGTCACACAGAAAAAGAAACATCATAAGATATCACTAATACACGGAATGTAAACTTGGCTACACAGGAACTGAATTACAAAACAGAACAGGATCTCAAATTTTGAAAACCAACTTATGCTTGTTTAAGGGGAAAGGTGAGTTGGGGAGCTGCATAAAACCAGAGATTGAAATGAGCACAGATAAAGTTCCTTAAGCCAAATATGGAATAGACAAGAGCTACTCCTTGCTCAACGAAATGGACTCAACACCCCATATTAAATGCCTAAGAATGTACCTGACTAGTAAGTATCTTAAAACCTATGGATTGCTATGTCTCCAAAAGAGAATCAAGCGTGTGTACAGGGGCATAAACGCAGCAGTGATAGGATTGGAGAGGTTCGGTTAGCAAATGAAGACCCTTTGAAATCATATTGCATGGTACCCATTCCACGGGTCTCAACTCTCCAGGTTTAAGGTATTCTTCCTTCAGCTAAAACATGCATGTGGAACCCATAGTATGATCAACCGTGTGAACGGGAGACGTGTTCAAATATGTCTCAGTTTTCCTCCCCTGGTACTTGGGTGCAACATTCCAGACGCTTTACTAACACTCTCCCGACTTGGAGAGTCAGCGCCTTTAACCTCCTGTTTGGCCCAGTTTGCAATTTCTGCGGAAGATGAACAGGAACAGCGAGAACCAATGAGAGGCTAGCTGGAGGTGTCTGGACGGGCAAATTTAACTCTAATTTCCCACCAGGAAGAGGAATTAACCAAAGGCTCAGCGTGCCGTGCCAGAACCAGAGTAGGGCCTGAAGCCATCCTGCAGTGTTGCGGCCAGGTCACAAGAAAGAGAGTTGAAGAAAGGAGCTCAGGGGCACTGTAATTCACAAACCTGCAGAGTTATAAATGACAGCTATCGTCCAAAAATATACTGAAGTAAGGCTGCCAAGAGGACTTGAAAGCGGGGCAGAATTGCAGGAAACCGATTTCAGGAGGTAGACTGGAATTGCATTGAAAGCATAGGAAAAGAGGCAGAACGTCCACAATGATGCACTTGGCCAAAAAGTGCGTATGCGTTTTTTCCTGAATATATTCAGGAAAAAACGCATACGCCCTTTTTGGCCAAACAAGCAAGCTTGCAAAGGAAATCTGCACTACAATGAAGTCTCACTTCCCCCCGGTCAAAAGGGCCATCTGAAAAAAGTGTAAAATCCAGAAAGGCAGGACAGGCCATGGAGAACTGGGAGCCTTGTTATGCTGATGGGCGGGATGTAAATTGCCAACAGACACTCGGGAGAAGTGTATGGTGTTTCCTGAAACATCTAAAAAACAAAGCAACAGAGCCTAGGGCACTTCTACTTATGGTCCTATAGCTTAGGGAAATTAAAATCAAAAAGACACAGCCACCCCAAAGTTTGGGACGCCTCTGTTTACAAGAACCTCGTTTACCGTACAAGTTCAATATCGCAGAAAGTGAAAAATGGATAAAGAACTTGTGGTACTTACGTACAATGCAGTATCACTCAGCAATGAAATCTATGTCATCAGGCCCGTAGCAGCATAATGAGTGGATTCAGGTACGATGATTCTAACTGAAATAAGTCATACAGAAAAAGAAACATCATAAGATATCACTAATACACGGAATGTAAACTTGGCTACACAGGAACTGGATTCCAAAACAGAACAGGGTCTCAAATTTAGAAAACCAACTTATGCTTGCTTAAGGGGAAAGGTGAGTTGGGGTGCTGCATAAAACCAGAGATTGAAATGAGCACAGATAAAGTTCCTTAAGCCAAATATGGAATAGACAAGAGCTACTCCTTGCTCAACGAAATGGACTCAACACCCCATATTAAACGCCTAAGAATGTATCTGACTAGTAAGTATCTTAAAACCTATGGATTGCTATGTCTCCAAAAGAGAATCAAGCGTGTGTGCAGGGGCATAAACGCAGCAGTGATAGGATTGGAGAGGTTCGGTGAGCAAATGAAGACCCTTTGAAGTCATATTGCATGGTACCCATTACACGGTTCTTAACTCTCTAGGTTTAAGGTATTCTTCCTTCAGCTAAAACATGCATGTGGAACCCAGAGTATGATCAACCATGTGAACGGGAGACGTGTTCAAATATGTCTCAGTTTTCCTCCCCTGGTACTCGCGTGCAACATTCCAGACGCTTTACTAACACTCTCCTCACTTGGAGAGTCAGCGCCTTTAACCTCCTGTTTGGCCCAGTTTGCAATTTCTGCGGAAGATGAACAGGAATAGGGAGAACCAATGAGAGACTAGCTGGAGGTGTCTGGACGGGCAAATTTAACTCTCATTTCCCACCAGGAAGAGGAAATAACCAAAGGCTCAGCGTGCCGTGCCGGTACCAGATTAGGGACTGAAGCCATCCTGCGGTGTTGCGGCCAGCACACAAGAAAGCGAGTTGAAGAAAGGAGTTCAGGGGCACTGTAATTCACAAACCTGCAGAGTTATAAATGACAGCTATCGTCCAAAAATATACTGAAGTATGGCTGCCAAGAGGACTTGAAAGCGGGGCAGAATTGCAGGAAACTGATTTCAGGAGGTAGACTGGAATAGCATTGAAAACATAGGAAAAGAGGCAGAACGTCCACAATGATGCACTTGGCCAAAAAGGGCGTATGCGTTTTTTCCTGAATATATTCAGGAAAAAACGCATACGCACTTTTTGGCCAACCAAGCAAGCTTGCAAAGGAAATCTGCACTACAATGAAGTCTCACTTCCCCCCGGTCAAAAGGGCCATCTGAAAAAAGTGTAAAATCCAGAAAGGCAGGACAGGCCATGGAGAACTGGGAGCCTTGTTATGCTGATGGGCGGGATGTAAATTGCCAATAGACACTCAGGAGAAGTGTATGGTGTTTCCTGAAACATCTAAAAAACAAAGCAACAGAGCCTAGGGCACTTCCACTTATGGTCCTAGAGCTTAGGGAAATTAAAATCAAAAAGACACAGCCACCCCAAAATTTGGGACGCCTCTGTTTACAAAAACCTCGTTTACAGTACAAGTTCAACATCCCAGAAAGTGAAAAATGGATAAAGAAGTTGTGGTATTTACTTACAAAGCAATATCACTCAGCAATGAAATCTATGTCATCAGGCCCTTAGCAGCACAATGAGTGGATTCAGGTATGATGATTCTAACTGAAATAAGTCACACAGAAAAAGAAACATCATAAGATATCAGTAATACATGGAATGCAAACCTGGCTACACAGGAACTGGATTCCAAAACAGAACAGGGTCTCAAATTTAGAAAACCAACTTATGCTTGCTACGGGTAAAGGTGAGTTGGGGTGCTGCATAAAACCAGAGATTGAAATGAGCACAGATAAAGTTCCTTAAGCCAAATATGGAATAGACAAGAGCTACTCCTTGCTCAACGAAATGGCATCAACACCCCATATTAAACGCCTAAGAATGTACCTGACTAGTAAGTATCTTAAAACCTATGCATTGCTATGTCTCCGAAAGAGAATCAAGCATGTGTACAGGGGCATAAACGCAGCAGTGATAGGATTGGAGCGGTTCGGTGAGCAAATGAAGACCCTTTGAAGTCATATTGCATGGTACCCATTCCACGGGTTTCAACTACCCAGGTTTAAGGTATTCTTCCTTCAGCTAAAACATGCATGTGGAACCTAGAGTATGATCAACCATGTGATCGGGAGACGTGTTCAAATATGTCTCAGTTTTCGTACCCTGGTACTCGGGTGCAACATTCCAGACGCTTTACTAACACTCTCCCGACTTGGAGAGTCAGTCCCTTTAACCTCCTGTTTGGCCCAGTTTGCAATTTCTGCGGAAGATGAACAGGAACAGCGAGAACCAATGAGAGGCTAGCTGGAGGTGTCTGGACGGGCAAATTTAACTCTAATTTCCCACCAGGAAGAGGAATTAACCAAAGGCTCAGCGTGCCGTGCCGGAACCAGAGTAGGGCCTGAAGCCATCCTGCAGTGTTGCGGCCAGGTCACAAGAAAGCGAGTTGAAGAAAGGAGCTCAGGGGCACTGTAATTCACAAACCTGCAGAGTTATAAATGACAGCTATCGTCCAAAAATATACTGAAGTAAGGCTGCCAAGAGGACTTGAAAGCGGGGCAGAATTGCAGGAAACTGATTTCAGGAGGTAGACTGGAATTGCATTGAAAGCATAGGAAAAGAGGCAGAACGTCCACAATGATGCACTTGGCCAAAAAGGGCGTATGCGTTTTTTCCTGAATATATTCAGGAAAAAACGCATACGCCCTTTTTGGCCAAACAAGCAAGCTTGCAAAGGAAATCTGCACTACAATGAAGTCTCACTTCCCCCCGGTCAAAAGGGCCATCTGAAAAAAGTGTAAAATCCAGAAAGGCAGGACAGGCCATGGAGAACTGGGAGCCTTGTTATGCTGATGGGCGGGATGTAAATTGCCAACAGACACTCGGGAGAAGTGTACGGTGTTTCCTGAAACATCTAAAAAACAAAGCAACAGAGCCTAGGGCACTTCCACTTATGGTCCTATAGCTTAGGGATATTAAAATCAAAAGGACACAGCCACCCCAAAGTTTGGGACGCCTCTGTTTACAAGAACCTCGTTTACCGTACAAGTTCAATATCACAGAAAGTGAAAAATGGATAAAGAACTTGTGGTACTTACGTACAATGCAGTATCACTCAGCAATGAAATCTATGTCATCAGGCCCGTAGCAGCATAATGAGTGGATTCAGGTACGATGATTCTAACTGAAATAAGTCACACAGAAAAAGAAACATCATAAGATATCAGTAATACACGGAATGTAAACTTGGCTACACAGGAACTGAATTACAGAACAGAACAGTGTCTCAAATTTAGAAAACCAACTTATGCTTGCTATGGGTAAAGGTGAGTTGGGGTGCTGCATAAAACCAGAGATTGAAATGAGCACAGATAAAGTTCCTTAAGCCAAATATGGAATAGACAAGAGCTACTCCTTGCTCAACGAAATTGACTCAACACCGCATATTAAACGCCTAAGAATGTACCTGACTAGTATCTTAAAACCTATGGATTGCTATGTCTCCAAAAGAGAATCAAGCGTGTGTACAGGTGCATAAACGCAGCAGTGATAGGATTGGAGAGGTTCAGTGAGCAAATGAAGACCCTTTGAAGTCATATTGCATGGTACCCATTCCACGGGTCTCAACTCTCCAGGTTTAAGGTATTCTTCCTGAAGCTAAAACATGCATGTGGAACCCAGAGTATGATCAACCGTGTGAACGGGAGACGTGTTCAAATATGTCTCAGTTTTCCTCCCCTGGTACCCGGGTGCAACATTCCAGACGCTTTACTAACAATCTCCCCACTTGGAGAGTCAGCGCCTTTAACGTCCTGTTTGGCCCAGTTTGCAATTTCTGCGGAAGATGAACAGGAATAGGGAGAACCAATGAGAGACTAGCTGGAGGTGTCTGGACGGGCAAATTTAACTCTCATTTCCCACCAGGAAGAGGAAATAACCAAAGGCTCAGCGTGCCGTGCCGGAACCAGATTAGGGCCTGAAGCCATCCTGCGGTGTTGCGGCCAGCTCACAAGAAAGCGAGTTGAAGAAAGGAGCTCAGGGGCAGTGTAATTCACAAACCTGCAGAGTTATAAATGACAGCTATCGTCCAAAAATATACTGAAGGAAGGCTGCCAAGAGGACTTGAAAGCAGGGCAGAATTGCAGGAAACCGATTTCAGGAGGTAGACTGGAATTGCATTGAAAGCATAGGAAAAGAGGCAGAACGTCCACAATGATGCACTTGGCCAAAAAGGGCGTATGCGTTTTTTCCTGAATATATTCAGGAAAAAACGCATACGCCGTTTTTGGCCAACCAAGCAAGCTTGCAAAGGAAATCTGCACTACAATGAAGTCTCACTTCCCCCCTGTCAAAGGGACCACCTGAAAAAAGTGTAAAATCCAGAAAGGCAGGACAGGCCATGGAGAACTGGGAGCCTTGTTATGCTGATGGGCGGGATGTAAATTGCCAACAGACACTCGGGAGAAGTGTATGGTGTTTCCTTAAACATCTAAAAAACAAAGCAACAGAGCCTAGGGCACTTCCACTTATGGTCCTATAGCTTAGGGAAATTAAAATCAAAAAGACACAGCCACCCCAAAGTTTGGGACGCCTCTGTTTACAAGAACCTTATTTACCGTACATGTTCAATATCACAGAAAGTGAAAAATGGATAAAGAAGTTGTGGTACTTACGTACAATGCAGTATCACTCAGCAATGAAATCTATGTCATCAGGCCCGTAGCAGCATAATGAGTGGATTCAGGTACGATGATTCTAACTGAAATAATTCACACAGAAAAAGAAACATCATAAGATATCACTAATACACGGAATGTAAACTTGGCTACACAGGAACTAAATTCCAAAACAGAACAGGATCTCAAATTTAGAAAACCAACTTATGCTTGCTTAAGGGGAAAGGTGAGTTGGGGTGCTGCATAAAACCAGAGATTGAAATGAGCACAGATAAAGTTCCTTAAGCCAAATATGGAATAGACAAGAGCTACTCCTTGCTCAACGAAATGGCCTCAACACCCCATATTAAACACCTAAGAATGTACCTGACTAGTAAGTATCTTAAAACCTATGGATTGCTATGTCTCCAAAAGAGAATCAAGCGTGTGTACAGGGGCAAAAAAGCAGCAGTGATAGGATTGGAGTGGTTCGTTGAGCAAATGAAGACCCTTTGAAGTCATATTGCATGGTACCCATTCCACGGGTCTCAAATCTCCAGGTTTAAGGTATTCTTCCTTCAGCTAAAACATGCATGTGGAACCCAGAGTATGATCAACCATGTGATCGGGAGACGTGTTCAAATATGTCTCAGTTTTCCTCCCCTGGTACTCGGGTGCAACATTACAGACGCTTTACTAAAACTCTCCCCACTTGGAGAGTCAGTCCCTTTAACCTCCTGTTTGGCCCAGTTTGCAATTTCTGCGGAAGATGAACAGGAATAGCGAGAACCAATGAGAGACTAGCTGGAGGTGTCTGGACGGGCAAATTTAACTCTCATTTCCCACCAGGAAGAGGAAATAACCAAAGGCTCAGTGTGCCGTGCCAGAAACAGATTAGGGCCTGAAGCCATCCTGCGGTGTTGCGGCCAGCTCAAAAGAAAGCGAGTTGAAGAAAGGAGCTCAGGGACACTGTAATTCACAAACCTGCAGAGTTATAAATGACAGCTATCGTCCAAAAATATACTGAAGTAAGGCTGCCAAGAGGACTTGAAAGCGGGGCAGAATTGCAGGAAACCGATTTCAGGAGGTAGACTGGAATTGCTTTGAAAGCATAGGAAAAGAGGCAGAACGTCCACAATGATGCACTTGGCCAAAAAGGGCGTATGCGTTTTTTCCTGAATATATTCAGGAAAAAATGCATACGCCCTTTTTGGCCAAACAAGCAAGCTTGCAAAGGAAATCTGCACTACAATGAAGTCTCACTTCCCCCCGGTCAAAAGGGCCATCTGAAAAAAGTGTAAAATCCAGACAGGCAGGACAGGCCATGGAGAACTGGGAGCCTTGTTATGCTGATGGGCGGGAGGTAAATTGCCAACAGACACTCGGAAGAAGTGTATGGTGTTTCCTGAAACATCTAAAAAACAAAGCAACAGAGCCTAGGGCACTTCCACTTATGGTCCTAGAGCTTAGGGAAATTAAAATCAAAAAGACACAGCCACCCCAAAGTTTGGGACGCCTCTGTTTACAAGAACGTCGTTTACAGTACAAGTTCAACATCGCAGAAAGTGAAAAATGGATAAAGAAGTTGTGGTATTTACTTACAAAGCAATATCACTCAGCAATGAAATCTATGTCATCAGGCCCTTAACAGCACAATGAGTGGATTCAGGTATGATGATTCTAACTGAAATAAGTCACACAGAAAAAGAAACATCATAAGATATCAGTAATACACGGAATGTAAACTTGGCTACACAGGAACTGAATGACAGAACAGAACAGTGTCTCAAATTTAGAAAACCAACTTATGCTTGCTACGGGTAAAGGTGAGTTGGGGTGCTGCATAAAACCAGAGATTGAAATGAGCACAGATAAAGTTCCTTAAGCCAAATATGGAATAGACAAGAGCTACTCCTTGCTCAACGAAATGGCATCAACACCCCATATTAAACGCCTAAGAATGTACCTGACTAGTAAGTATCTTAAAACCTATGCATTGCTATGTCTCCGAAAGAGAATCAAGCATGTGTACAGGGGCATAAACGCAGCAGTGATAGGATTGGAGCGGTTCGGTGAGCAAATGAAGACCCTTTGAAGTCATATTGCATGGTACCCATTCCACGGGTTTCAACTACCCAGGTTTAAGGTATTCTTCCTTCAGCTAAAACATGCATGTGGAACCTAGAGTATGATCAACCATGTGATCGGGAGACGTGTTCAAATATGTCTCAGTTTTCGTACCCTGGTACTCGGGTGCAACATTCCAGACGCTTTACTAACACTCTCCCGACTTGGAGAGTCAGTCCCTTTAACCTCCTGTTTGGCCCAGTTTGCAATTTCTGCGGAAGATGAACAGGAACAGCGAGAACCAATGAGAGGCTAGCTGGAGGTGTCTGGACGGGCAAATTTAACTCTAATTTCCCACCAGGAAGAGGAATTAACCAAAGGCTCAGCGTGCCGTGCCGGAACCAGAGTAGGGCCTGAAGCCATCCTGCGGTGTTGCGGCCAGGTCACAAGAAAGAGAGTTGAAGAAAGGAGCTCAGGGGCACTGTAATTCACAAACCTGCAGAGTTATAAATGACAGCTATCGTCCAAAAATATACTGAAGTAAGGCTGCCAAGAGGACTTGAAAGCGGGGCAGAATTGCAGGAAACCGATTTCAGGAGGTAGACTGGAATTGCATTGAAAGCATAGGAAAAGAGGCAGAACGTCCACAATGATGCACTTGGCCAAAAAGGGCGTATGCGTTTTTTCCTGAATATATTCAGGAAAAAACGCATACGCCCTTTTTGGCCAAACAAGCAAGCTTGCAAAGGAAATCTGCACTACAATGAAGTCTCACTTCCCCCCGGTCAAAAGGGCCATCTGAAAAAAGTGTAAAATCCAGAAAGGCAGGACAGGCCATGGAGAACTGGGAGCCTTGTTAGGCTGATGGGCGGGATGTAAATTGCCAACAGACACTCGGGAGAAGTGTATGGTGTTTCCTGAAACATCTAAAAAACAAAGCAACAGAGCCTAGGGCACTTCCACTTATGGTCCTATAGCTTAGGGAAATTAAAATCAAAAAGACACAGCCACCCCAAAGTTCGGGACGCCTCTGTTTACAAGAACCTCGTTTACCGTACAAGTTCAATATCACAGAAAGTGAAAAATGGATAAAGAACTTGTGGTACTTACGTACAATGCAGTATCACTCAGCAAAGAAATCTATGTCATCAGGCCCGTAGCAGCATAATGAGTGGATTCAGGTACGATGATTCTAACTGAAATAAGTCACACAGAAAAAGAAACATCATAAGATATCACTAATACACGGAATGTAAACTTGGCTACACAGGAACTGAATTCCAAAACAGAACAGGGTCTCAAATTTAGAAAAGCAACTTATGCTTGCTTAAGGGGAAAGGTGAGTTGGGGTGCTGCATAAAACCAGAGATTGAAATGAGGACAGATAAAGTTCCTTAAGCCAAATATGGAATAGACAAGAGCTACTCCTTGCTCAACGAAATGGACTTTACACCCCATATTAAACGCCTAAGAATGTACCTGACTAGTAAGTATCTTAAAACCTATGTATTGCTATGTCTCCAAAAGAGAATCAAGCATGTGTACAGGGGCATAAACGCAGCAGTGATAGGAATGGAGAGGTTCGGTGAGCAAATGAAGACCCTTTGAAGTCATATTGCATGGTACACATTCCACGGGTCTCAACTCTCCAGATTTAAGGTATTCTTCCTTCAGCTAAAACATGCATGTGGAACCCAGAGTATGATCAACCGTGTGAACGGGAGATGTGTTCAAATATGTCTCAGTTTTCCTCCCCTGGTACTCGGGTGCAACATTCCAGACGCTTTACTAACACTCTCCCCACTTGGAGAGTCAGCGCCTTTAACCTCCTGTTTGGCCCAGTTTGCAATTTCTGCGGAAGATGAACAGGAATACGGAGAACCAATGAGAGACTAGCTGGAGGTGTCTGGACGGGCAAATTTAACTCTCATTTCCCACCAGGAAGAGGAAATAACCAAAGGCTCAGCGTGCCCTGCCGGAACTAGATTAGGGCCTGAAGCCATCCTGCGGTGTTGCGGCCAGCTCAAAAGAAAGCGAGTTGAAGAAAGGAGCTCAGGGGCACTGTAATTCACAAACCTGCAGAGTTATAAATGACAGCTATCGTCCAAAAATATACTGAAGTGAGGCTGCCAAGAGGACTTGAAAGTGGGGCAGAATTGCAGGAACCCGATTTCAGGAGGTAGACTGGAATTGCATTGAAAGCATAGGAAAAGAGGCAGAACGTCCACAATGATGCACTTGGCCAAAAAGGGCGTATGCGTTTTTGCCTGAATATATTCAGGAAAAAACGCATACGCCCTTTTTGGCCAACCAAGCAAGCTTGCAAAGGAAATCTGCACTACAATGAAGTCTCACTTCTCCCCGGTCAAAAGGGCCATCTGAAAAAAGTGTAAAATCCAGAAAGGCAGGACAGGCCATGGAGAACTGGGAGCCTTGTTATGCTGATGGGCGGGATGTAAATTGCCAACAGACACTCCGGAGAAGTGTATGGTGTTTCCTGAAACATCTAAAAAACAAAGCAACAGAGCCTAGGGCACTTCCACTTATGGTCCTATAGCTTAGGGAAATTAAAATTAAAAAGACACAGCCACCCCAAAGTTTGGGACGCCTCTGTTTACAAGAACCTCGTTTACAGTACAAGTTCAACATCGCAGAAAGTGCAAAATGGATAAAGAAATTGTGGTATTTACTTACAAAGCAATATCACTCAGCAATGAAATCTATGTCATCAGGCCCTTAGCAGCACAATGAGTGGATTCAGGTATGATGATTCTAACTGAAATAAGTCACACAGAAAAAGAAACATCATAAGATATCAGTAATACACGGAATGTAAACTTGGCTACACAGGAACTGAATTCCAAAACAGAACAGGGTCTCAAATTTAGAAAACCAACTTATGCTTGCTTAAGGGGAAAGGTGAGTTGGGGTGCTGCATAAAACCAGAGATTGAAATGAGCACAGATAAAGTTCCTTAAGCCAAATATGGAATAGACTAGAGGTACTCCTTGCTCAACGAAATGGACTCAACACCGCATATTAAACGCCTAAGAATGTACCTGACTAGTAAGTACCTTAAAACCTATGGATTGCCATGTCTCCGAAAGAGAATCAAGCGTGTGTACAGGGGCATAAACGCAGCAGTGATAGGATTGGAGAGGTTCGGTGAGCAAATGAAGACCCTTTGAAGTCATATTGCATGGTACCCATTCCACGGGTTTCAACTACCCAGGTTTAAGGTATTCTTCCTTCAGCTAAAACATGCGTGTGGAACCTAGAGTATGATCAACCATGTGATCGGGAGACGTGTTCAAATATGTCTCAGTTTTCGTACCCTGGTACTCGGGTGCAACATTCCAGACGCTTTACTAACACTCTCCCGACTTGGAGAGTCAGTCCCTTTAACCTCCTGTTTGGCCCAGTTTGCAATTTCTGCGGAAGATGAACAAGAATAGCAAGAACCAATGAGAGACTGGCTGGAGGTGTCTGGACGGGCAAATTTAACTCTCATTTCCCACCAGGAAGAGGAAATAACCAAACGCTCAGCGTGCCGTGCCGGAACCAGATTAGGGCCTGAAGCCATCCTGCGGTGTTGCGGCCAGCTCAAAAGAAAACGAGTTGAAGAAAGGAGCTCAGGGGCACTGTAATTCACAAACCTGCAGAGTTATAAATGACAGCTATCGTCCAAAAATATACTGAAGTAAGGCTGCCAAGAGGACTTGAAAGCGGGGCAGAATTGCAGGAAACCGATTTCAGGAGGTAGACTGGAATTGCATTGAAAGCATAGGAAAAGAGGCAGAACGTCCACAATGATGCACTTGGCCAAAAAGGGCGTATGCGTTTTTTCCTGAATATATTCAGGAAAAAACGCATACGCCCTTTTTGGCCAACCAAGCAAGCTTGCAAAGGAAATCTGCAGTACAATGAAGTCTCACTTCCCCCCGGTCAAAAGGGCTATCTGAAAAAAGTGTAAAATCCAGACAGGCAGGACAGGCCATGGAGAACTGGGAGCCTTGTTATGCTGATGGGCGGGATGTAAATTGCCAACAGACACTCGGGAGAAGTGTATGGTGTTTCCTGAAACATCTAAAAAACAAAGCAACAGAGCCTAGGGCACTTCCACTTATGGTCCTAGAGCTTAGGGAAATTAAAATCAAAAAGACACAGCCACCCCAAAGTGTGGGACGCCTCTGTTTACAAGAACCTCGTTTACAGTACAAGTTCAACATCGCAGAAAGTGAAAAATGGATAAAGAAGTTGTGGTATTTACTTACAAAGCAATATCACTCAGCAATGAAATCTATGTCATCAGGCCCTTAACAGCACAATGAGTGGATTCAGGTATGATGATTCTAACTGAAATAAGTCACACAGAAAAAGAAACATCATAAGATATCAGTAATACACGGAATGTAAACTTGGCTACACAGGAACTGAATTACAGAACAGAACAGTGTCTCAAATTTAGAAAACCAACTTATGCTTGCTACGGGAAAAGGTGAGTTGGGGTGCTGCATAAAACCAGAGATTGAAATGAGGACAGATAAAGTTCCTTAAGCCAAATATGGAATAGACAAGAGATACTCCTTGTTCAACGAAATGGCCTCAACACCCCATATTAAACGCCTAAGAATGTACCTGACTAGTAAGTATCTTAAAACCTATGCATTGCTATGACTCCGAAAGAGAATCAAGCATGTGTACAGGGGCATAAACGCAGCAGTGATAGGATTGGAGCGGTTCGGTGAGCAAATGAAGACCCTTTGAAGTCATATTTCATGGTACCCATTCCACGGGTTTCAACTACCCAGGTTTAAGGTATTCTTCCTTCAGCTAAAACATGCATGTGGAACCTAGAGTATGATCAACCATGTGATCGGGAGACGTGTTCAAATATGTCTCAGTTTTCGTACCCTGGTACTCAGGTGCAACATTCCACATGCTTTACTAACACTCTCCCAACTTGGAGAGTCAGTCCCTTTAACCTCCTGTTTGGCCCAGTTTGCAATTTCTGCGGAAGATGAACAGGAACAGCGAGAACCAATGAGAGGCTAGCTGGAGGTGTCTGGACGGGCAAATTTAACTCTAATTTCCCACCAGGAAGAGGAATTAACCAAAGGCTCAGCGTGCCGTGCCAGAACCAGAGTAGGGCCTGAAGCCATCCTGCAGTGTTGCGGCCAGGTCACAAGAAAGAGAGTTGAAGAAAGGAGCTCAGGGGCACTGTAATTCACAAACCTGCAGAGTTATAAATGACAGCTATCGTCCAAAAATATACTGAAGTAAGGCTGCCAAGAGGACTTGAAAGCGGGGCAGAATTGCAGGAAACCGATTTCAGGAGGTAGACTGGAATTGCATTGAAAGCATAGGAAAAGAGGCAGAACGTCCACAATGATGCACTTGGCCAAAAAGTGCGTATGCGTTTTTTCCTGAATATATTCAGGAAAAAACGCATACGCCCTTTTTGGCCAAACAAGCAAGCTTGCAAAGGAAATCTGCACTACAATGAAGTCTCACTTCCCCCCGGTCAAAAGGGCCATCTGAAAAAAGTGTAAAATCCAGAAAGGCAGGACAGGCCATGGAGAACTGGGAGCCTTGTTATGCTGATGGGCGGGATGTAAATTGCCAACAGACACTCGGGAGAAGTGTATGGTGTTTCCTGAAACATCTAAAAAACAAAGCAACAGAGCCTAGGGCACTTCTACTTATGGTCCTATAGCTTAGGGAAATTAAAATCAAAAAGACACAGCCACCCCAAAGTTTGGGACGCCTCTGTTTACAAGAACCTCGTTTACCGTACAAGTTCAATATCGCAGAAAGTGAAAAATGGATAAAGAACTTGTGGTACTTACGTACAATGCAGTATCACTCAGCAATGAAATCTATGTCATCAGGCCCGTAGCAGCATAATGAGTGGATTCAGGTACGATGATTCTAACTGAAATAAGTCATACAGAAAAAGAAACATCATAAGATATCACTAATACACGGAATGTAAACTTGGCTACACAGGAACTGGATTCCAAAACAGAACAGGGTCTCAAATTTAGAAAACCAACTTATGCTTGCTTAAGGGGAAAGGTGAGTTGGGGTGCTGCATAAAACCAGAGATTGAAATGAGCACAGATAAAGTTCCTTAAGCCAAATATGGAATAGACAAGAGCTACTCCTTGCTCAACGAAATGGACTCAACACCCCATATTAAACGCCTAAGAATGTATCTGACTAGTAAGTATCTTAAAACCTATGGATTGCTATGTCTCCAAAAGAGAATCAAGCGTGTGTGCAGGGGCATAAACGCAGCAGTGATAGGATTGGAGAGGTTCGGTGAGCAAATGAAGACCCTTTGAAGTCATATTGCATGGTACCCATTACACGGTTCTTAACTCTCTAGGTTTAAGGTATTCTTCCTTCAGCTAAAACATGCATGTGGAACCCAGAGTATGATCAACCATGTGAACGGGAGACGTGTTCAAATATGTCTCAGTTTTCCTCCCCTGGTACTCGCGTGCAACATTCCAGACGCTTTACTAACACTCTCCTCACTTGGAGAGTCAGCGCCTTTAACCTCCTGTTTGGCCCAGTTTGCAATTTCTGCGGAAGATGAACAGGAATAGGGAGAACCAATGAGAGACTAGCTGGAGGTGTCTGGACGGGCAAATTTAACTCTCATTTCCCACCAGGAAGAGGAAATAACCAAAGGCTCAGCGTGCCGTGCCGGTACCAGATTAGGGCCTGAAGCCATCCTGCGGTGTTGCGGCCAGCACACAAGAAAGCGAGTTGAAGAAAGGAGTTCAGGGGCACTGTAATTCACAAACCTGCAGAGTTATAAATGACAGCTATCGTCCAAAAATATACTGAAGTATGGCTGCCAAGAGGACTTGAAAGCGGGGCAGAATTGCAGGAAACTGATTTCAGGAGGTAGACTGGAATAGCATTGAAAACATAGGAAAAGAGGCAGAACGTCCACAATGATGCACTTGGCCAAAAAGGGCGTATGCGTTTTTTCCTGAATATATTCAGGAAAAAACGCATACGCACTTTTTGGCCAACCAAGCAAGCTTGCAAAGGAAATCTGCACTACAATGAAGTCTCACTTCCCCCCGGTCAAAAGGGCCATCTGAAAAAAGTGTAAAATCCAGAAAGGCAGGACAGGCCATGGAGAACTGGGAGCCTTGTTATGCTGATGGGCGGGATGTAAATTGCCAATAGACACTCAGGAGAAGTGTATGGTGTTTCCTGAAACATCTAAAAAACAAAGCAACAGAGCCTAGGGCACTTCCACTTATGGTCCTAGAGCTTAGGGAAATTAAAATCAAAAAGACACAGCCACCCCAAAATTTGGGACGCCTCTGTTTACAAAAACCTCGTTTACAGTACAAGTTCAACATCCCAGAAAGTGAAAAATGGATAAAGAAGTTGTGGTATTTACTTACAAAGCAATATCACTCAGCAATGAAATCTATGTCATCAGGCCCTTAGCAGCACAATGAGTGGATTCAGGTATGATGATTCTAACTGAAATAAGTCACACAGAAAAAGAAACATCATAAGATATCAGTAATACATGGAATGCAAACCTGGCTACACAGGAACTGGATTCCAAAACAGAACAGGGTCTCAAATTTAGAAAACCAACTTATGCTTGCTACGGGTAAAGGTGAGTTGGGGTGCTGCATAAAACCAGAGATTGAAATGAGCACAGATAAAGTTCCTTAAGCCAAATATGGAATAGACAAGAGCTACTCCTTGCTCAACGAAATGGCATCAACACCCCATATTAAACGCCTAAGAATGTACCTGACTAGTAAGTATCTTAAAACCTATGCATTGCTATGTCTCCGAAAGAGAATCAAGCATGTGTACAGGGGCATAAACGCAGCAGTGATAGGATTGGAGCGGTTCGGTGAGCAAATGAAGACCCTTTGAAGTCATATTGCATGGTACCCATTCCACGGGTTTCAACTACCCAGGTTTAAGGTATTCTTCCTTCAGCTAAAACATGCATGTGGAACCTAGAGTATGATCAACCATGTGATCGGGAGACGTGTTCAAATATGTCTCAGTTTTCGTACCCTGGTACTCGGGTGCAACATTCCAGACGCTTTACTAACACTCTCCCGACTTGGAGAGTCAGTCCCTTTAACCTCCTGTTTGGCCCAGTTTGCAATTTCTGCGGAAGATGAACAGGAACAGCGAGAACCAATGAGAGGCTAGCTGGAGGTGTCTGGACGGGCAAATTTAACTCTAATTTCCCACCAGGAAGAGGAATTAACCAAAGGCTCAGCGTGCCGTGCCGGAACCAGAGTAGGGCCTGAAGCCATCCTGCAGTGTTGCGGCCAGGTCACAAGAAAGCGAGTTGAAGAAAGGAGCTCAGGGGCACTGTAATTCACAAACCTGCAGAGTTATAAATGACAGCTATCGTCCAAAAATATACTGAAGTAAGGCTGCCAAGAGGACTTGAAAGCGGGGCAGAATTGCAGGAAACTGATTTCAGGAGGTAGACTGGAATTGCATTGAAAGCATAGGAAAAGAGGCAGAACGTCCACAATGATGCACTTGGCCAAAAAGGGCGTATGCGTTTTTTCCTGAATATATTCAGGAAAAAACGCATACGCCCTTTTTGGCCAAACAAGCAAGCTTGCAAAGGAAATCTGCACTACAATGAAGTCTCACTTCCCCCCGGTCAAAAGGGCCATCTGAAAAAAGTGTAAAATCCAGAAAGGCAGGACAGGCCATGGAGAACTGGGAGCCTTGTTATGCTGATGGGCGGGATGTAAATTGCCAACAGACACTCGGGAGAAGTGTACGGTGTTTCCTGAAACATCTAAAAAACAAAGCAACAGAGCCTAGGGCACTTCCACTTATGGTCCTATAGCTTAGGGATATTAAAATCAAAAGGACACAGCCACCCCAAAGTTTGGGACGCCTCTGTTTACAAGAACCTCGTTTACCGTACAAGTTCAATATCACAGAAAGTGAAAAATGGATAAAGAACTTGTGGTACTTACGTACAATGCAGTATCACTCAGCAATGAAATCTATGTCATCAGGCCCGTAGCAGCATAATGAGTGGATTCAGGTACGATGATTCTAACTGAAATAAGTCACACAGAAAAAGAAACATCATAAGATATCAGTAATACACGGAATGTAAACTTGGCTACACAGGAACTGAATTACAGAACAGAACAGTGTCTCAAATTTAGAAAACCACCTTATGCTTGCTATGGGTAAAGGTGAGTTGGGGTGCTGCATAAAACCAGAGATTGAAATGAGCACAGATAAAGTTCCTTAAGCCAAATATGGAATAGACAAGAGCTACTCCTTGCTCAACGAAATTGACTCAACACCGCATATTAAACGCCTAAGAATGTACCTGACTAGTATCTTAAAACCTATGGATTGCTATGTCTCCAAAAGAGAATCAAGCGTGTGTACAGGTGCATAAACGCAGCAGTGATAGGATTGGAGAGGTTCAGTGAGCAAATGAAGACCCTTTGAAGTCATATTGCATGGTACCCATTCCACGGGTCTCAACTCTCCAGGTTTAAGGTATTCTTCCTGAAGCTAAAACATGCATGTGGAACCCAGAGTATGATCAACCGTGTGAACGGGAGACGTGTTCAAATATGTCTCAGTTTTCCTCCCCTGGTACCCGGGTGCAACATTCCAGACGCTTTACTAACAATCTCCCCACTTGGAGAGTCAGCGCCTTTAACGTCCTGTTTGACCCAGTTTGCAATTTCTGCGGAAGATGAACAGGAATAGGGAGAACCAATGAGAGACTAGCTGGAGGTGTCTGGACGGGCAAATTTAACTCTCATTTCCCACCAGGAAGAGGAAATAACCAAAGGCTCAGCGTGCCGTGCCGGAACCAGATTAGGGCCTGAAGCCATCCTGCGGTGTTGCGGCCAGCTCACAAGAAAGCGAGTTGAAGAAAGGAGCTCAGGGGCAGTGTAATTCACAAACCTGCAGAGTTATAAATGACAGCTATCGTCCAAAAATATACTGAAGGAAGGCTGCCAAGAGGACTTGAAAGCAGGGCAGAATTGCAGGAAACCGATTTCAGGAGGTAGACTGGAATTGCATTGAAAGCATAGGAAAAGAGGCAGAACGTCCACAATGATGCACTTGGCCAAAAAGGGCGTATGCGTTTTTTCCTGAATATATTCAGGAAAAAACGCATACGCCGTTTTTGGCCAACCAAGCAAGCTTGCAAAGGAAATCTGCACTACAATGAAGTCTCACTTCCCCCCTGTCAAAGGGACCACCTGAAAAAAGTGTAAAATCCAGAAAGGCAGGACAGGCCATGGAGAACTGGGAGCCTTGTTATGCTGATGGGCGGGATGTAAATTGCCAACAGACACTCGGGAGAAGTGTATGGTGTTTCCTTAAACATCTAAAAAACAAAGCAACAGAGCCTAGGGCACTTCCACTTATGGTCCTATAGCTTAGGGAAATTAAAATCAAAAAGACACAGCCACCCCAAAGTTTGGGACGCCTCTGTTTACAAGAACCTTATTTACCGTACATGTTCAATATCGCAGAAAGTGAAAAATGGATAAAGAACATGTGGTACTTACGTACAATGCAGTATCACTCAGCAATGAAATCTATGTCATCAGGCCCGTAGCAGCATAATGAGTGGATTCAGGTACGATGATTCTAACTGAAATAAGTCACACAGAAAAAGAAACATCATAAGATATCACTAATACACGGAATGTAAACTTGGCTACACAGGAACTGAATGACAGAACAGAACAGTGTCTCAAATTTAGAAAACCAACTTATGCTTGCTACGGGTAAAGGTGAGTTGGGGTGCTGCATAAAACCAGAGATTGAAATGAGCACAGATAAAGTTCCTTAAGCCAAATATGGAATAGACAAGAGCTACTCCTTGCTCAACGAAATGGCATCAACACCCCATATTAAACGCCTAAGAATGTACCTGACTAGTAAGTATCTTAAAACCTATGCATTGCTATGTCTCCGAAAGAGAATCAAGCATGTGTACAGGGGCATAAACGCAGCAGTGATAGGATTGGAGCGGTTCGGTGCGCAAATGAAGACCCTTTGAAGTCATATTGCATGGTACCCATTCCATGGGTTTCAACTACCCAGGTTTAAGGTATTCTTCCTTCAGCTAAAACATGCATGTGGAACCTAGAGTATGATCAACCATGTGATCGGGAGACGTGTTCAAATATGTCTCAGTTTTCGTACCCTGGTACTCGGGTGCAACATTCCAGACGCTTTACTAACACTCTCCCGACTTGGAGAGTCAGTCCCTTTAACCTCCTGTTTGGCCCAGTTTGCAATTTCTGCGGAAGATGAACAGGAACAGCGAGAACCAATGAGAGGCTAGCTGGAGGTGTCTGGACGGGCAAATTTAACTCTAATTTCCCACCAGGAAGAGGAATTAACCAAAGGCTCAGCGTGCCGTGCCGGAACCAGAGTAGGGCCTGAAGCCATCCTGCGGTGTTGCGGCCAGGTCACAAGAAAGAGAGTTGAAGAAAGGAGCTCAGGGGCACTGTAATTCACAAACCTGCAGAGTTATAAATGACAGCTATCGTCCAAAAATATACTGAAGTAAGGCTGCCAAGAGGACTTGAAAGCGGGGCAGAATTGCAGGAAACCGATTTCAGGAGGTAGACTGGAATTGCATTGAAAGCATAGGAAAAGAGGCAGAACGTCCACAATGATGCACTTGGCCAAAAAGGGCATATGCGTTTTTTCCTGAATATATTCAGGAAAAAACGCATACGCCCTTTTTGGCCAAACAAGCAAGCTTGCAAAGGAAATCTGCACTACAATGAAGTCTCACTTCCCCCCGGTCAAAAGGGCCATCTGAAAAAAGTGTAAAATCCAGAAAGGCAGGACAGGCCATGGAGAACTGGGAGCCTTGTTAGGCTGATGGGCGGGATGTAAATTGCCAACAGACACTCGGGAGAAGTGTATGGTGTTTCCTGAAACATCTAAAAAACAAAGCAACAGAGCCTAGGGCACTTCCACTTATGGTCCTATAGCTTAGGGAAATTAAAATCAAAAAGACACAGCCACCCCAAAGTTCGGGACGCCTCTGTTTACAAGAACCTCGTTTACCGTACAAGTTCAATATCACAGAAAGTGAAAAATGGATAAAGAACTTGTGGTACTTACGTACAATGCAGTATCACTCAGCAAAGAAATCTATGTCATCAGGCCCGTAGCAGCATAATGAGTGGATTCAGGTACGATGATTCTAACTGAAATAAGTCACACAGAAAAAGAAACATCATAAGATATCACTAATACACGGAATGTAAACTTGGCTACACAGGAACTGAATTCCAAAACAGAACAGGGTCTCAAATTTAGAAAAGCAACTTATGCTTGCTTAAGGGGAAAGGTGAGTTGGGGTGCTGCATAAAACCAGAGATTGAAATGAGGACAGATAAAGTTCCTTAAGCCAAATATGGAATAGACAAGAGCTACTCCTTGCTCAACGAAATGGACTTTACACCCCATATTAAACGCCTAAGAATGTACCTGACTAGTAAGTATCTTAAAACCTATGTATTGCTATGTCTCCAAAAGAGAATCAAGCATGTGTACAGGGGCATAAACGCAGCAGTGATAGGAATGGAGAGGTTCGGTGAGCAAATGAAGACCCTTTGAAGTCATATTGCATGGTACACATTCCACGGGTCTCAACTCTCCAGATTTAAGGTATTCTTCCTTCAGCTAAAACATGCATGTGGAACCCAGAGTATGATCAACCATGTGAACGGGAGATGTGTTCAAATATGTCTCAGTTTTCCTCCCCTGGTACTCGGGTGCAACATTCCAGACGCTTTACTAACACTCTCCCCACTTGGAGAGTCAGCGCCTTTAACCTCCTGTTTGGCCCAGTTTGCAATTTCTGCGGAAGATGAACAGGAATACGGAGAACCAATGAGAGACTAGCTGGAGGTGTCTGGACGGGCAAATTTAACTCTCATTTCCCACCAGGAAGAGGAAATAACCAAAGGCTCAGCGTGCCCTGCCGGAACTAGATTAGGGCCTGAAGCCATCCTGCGGTGTTGCGGCCAGCTCAAAAGAAAGCGAGTTGAAGAAAGGAGCTCAGGGGCACTGTAATTCACAAACCTGCAGAGTTATAAATGACAGCTATCGTCCAAAAATATACTGAAGTAAGGCTGCCAAGAGGACTTGAAGGCGGGGCAGAATTGCAGGAAATCGATTTCAGGAGGTAGACTGGAATTGCATTGAAAGCATAGGAAAAGAGGCAGAACGTCCACAATGATGCACTTGGCCAAAAAGGGCGTATGCGTTTTTTCCTGAATATATTCAGGAAAAAACGCATACGCCCTTTTTGGCCAACCAAGCAAGCTTGCAAAGGAAATCTGCACTACAATGAAGTCTCACTTCCCCCCGGTCAAAAGGGCCATCTGAAAAAAGTGTAAAATCCAGACAGGCAGGACAGGCCATGGAGAACTGGGAGCCTTGTTATGCTGATGGGCGGGATGTAAATTGCCAACAGACACTCTGGAGAAGTGTATGGTGTTTCCTGAAACATCTAAAAAACAAAGCAACAGAGCCTAGGGCACTTCCACTTATGGTCCTATAGCTTAGGGAAATTAAAATCAAAAAGACACAGCCACCTCAAAGTTTGGGACGCCTCTGTTTACAAGAACCTCGTTTACCGTACAAGTTCAGTATCACAGAAAGTGAAAAATGGATAAAGAACATGTTGTACTTACGTACAATGCAGTATCACTCAGCAATTAAATCTATGTCATCAGGTCCGTAGCAGCATAATGAGTGGATTTAGGTACGATGATTCTAACTGAAATAAGTCACACAGAAAAAGAAACATCATAAGATATCACTAATACACGGAATGTAAACTTGGCTACACAGGAACTGAATTCCAAAACAGAACAGGGTCTCAAATTTAGAAAACCAACTTATGCTTGCTTAAGGGTAAAGGTGAGTTGGGGTGCTGCATAAAACCAGAGATTGAAATGAGCACATATAAAGTTCCTTAAGCCAAATATGGAATAGACAAGAGCTACTCCTTGCTCAACGAAATGGACTCAACACCCCATATTAAACGCCTAAGAATGTACCTGACTAGTAAGTATCTTAAAACCTATGGATTGCTATGTCTCCGAAAGAGAATCAAGCATGTGTACAGGGGCATAAACGCAGCAGTGATAGGATTGGAGAGGTTCGGTGAGCAAATGAAGACCCTTTGAAGTCATATTGCATGGTACCCATTCCAAAGGTCTTAACTCTCCAGGTTTACGGTATTCTTCCTTCAGCTAAAACATGCATGTGGAACCCAGAGTATGATCAACCGTGTGAACGGGAGATGTGTTCAAATATGTCTCAGTTTTCGTACCCTGGTACTCGGGTGCAACATTCCAGACGCTTTACTAGCACTCTCCCGACGTGGAGAGTCAGTCCCTTTAACCTCCTGTTTGGCCCAGTTTGCAATTTCTGCGGAAGATGAATAGGAATAGCGAGAACCAATGAGAGACTAGCTGGAGGTGTCTGGACGGGCAAATTTAACTCTCAATTCCCACCAGGAAGAGGAAATAACCAAAGGCTCAGCGTGCCGTGCCGGAACAAGATTAGGGCCTGAAGCCATCCTGCGGCGTTGCGGCCAGCTCACAAGAAAGCGAGTTGAAGAAAGGAGCTCAGGGGCACTGTAATTCACAAACCTGTAGAGTTATAAATGACAGCTATCGTCCAAAAATATACTGAAGTAAGGCTGCCAAGAGGACTTGAAAGCGGGGCAGAGTTGCAGGAAACTGATTTCAGGAGGTAGACTGGAATTGCATTGAAAGCATAGGAAAAGAGGCAGAACGTCCCCATGATGCACTTGGCCAAAAAGGGCGTATGCGTTTTTTCCTGAATATATTCAGGAAAAAACGCATACGCCCTTTTTGGCCAACCAAGCAAGCTTGCAAAGGAAATCTGCACTACAATGAAGTCTCACTTCCCCCCAGTCAAAAGGGCCATCTGAAAAAAGTGTAAAATCCAGAAAGGCAAGACAGGCCATGGAGAACTGGGAGCCTTGTTATGCTGATGGGCGGGATGTAAATTGCCAACAGACACTCTGGAGAAGTGTATGGTGTTTCCTGAAACATCTAAAAAAATAAGCAACAGAGCCTAGGGCACTTCCGCTTATGGTCCTATAGCTTAGGGAAATTAAAATCAAAAAGACACAGCCACCCCAAAGTATGGAATGGCTCTATTTACAAGAACCTCGTTTACAGTACAAGTTCAACATCGCAGAAAGTGAAAAATGGATAAAGAAGTTGTGGTATTTACTTACAAAGCAATATCACTCAGCAATGAAATCTATGTCATCAGGCCCTTAGCAGCACAATGAGTGGATTCAGGTATCATGATTCTAACTGAAATAAGTCACACAGAAAAAGAAACATCATAAGATATCACTAATACACGGAATGTAAACTTGGCTACAGAGGAACTGAATTACAGAACAGAACAGGGTCTCAAATTTAGAAAACCAACTTATGCTTGCTTAAGGGTAAAGGAGAGTTGGGGTGCTGCATAAAACCAGAGATTGAAATGAGCACAGATAAAGTTCCTTAAGCCAAATATGGAATAGACAAGAGCTACTCCTTGCTCAACGAAATGTACTCAACACCGCATATTAAACGCCTAAGAATGTACCTGACTAGTAAGTATCTTAAAACCTATGGATTGCTATGTCTCCAAAAGTGAATCAAGCGTGTGTAGAGGGGCATAAACGCAGCAGTGATAGGATTGGAGTGGTTCGGTGAGCAAATGAAGACCCTTTGAAGTCATATTGCATGGTACCCATTCCACGGGTCTCAACTCCCCAGGTTTAAGGTATTCTTCCTTCAGCTAAAACATGCATGTGGAACCCAGAGTATGATCAACAGTGTGAACGGGAGACGTGTTCAAATATGTCTCAGTTTTCCTCCCCTGGTACTCGGGTGCAACATTCCAGACGCTTTACTAACACTCTCCCCACTTGGAGAGTCAGCGCCTTTAACCTCCTGTTTGGCCCAGTTTGCAACTTCTGAGGAAGATGCACAGGAATAGGGAGAACCAATGAGAGACTAGCTGGAGGTGTCTGGACGGGCAAATTTAACTCTCATTTCCCACCAGGAAGAGGAATTAACCAAAGGCTCAGCGTGCCATGCCGTAAGCACATTAGGGCTTGAAGCCATCCTGCGGTGTTGCGGCCAGCTCACAAGAAAGCGAGTTGAAGAAAGGAGCTCAGGGGCACTGTAATTCACAAACCTGCAGAGTTATAAATGACAGCTATCGTCCAAAAATATACTGAAGTAAGGCTGCCAAGAGGACTTGAAAGCGGGGCAGAGTTGCAGGAAACTGATTTCAGGAGGTAGACTGGAATTGCATTGAAAGCATAGGAAAAGAGGCAGAACGTCCACAATGATGCACTTGGCCAAAAAGGGCGTATGCGTTTTTTCCTGAATATATTCAGGAAAAAACGCATACGCCCTTTTTGGCCAACCAAGCAAGCTTGCAAAGGAAATCTGCACTACAATGAAGTCTCACTTCCCCCCTGTCAAAGGGACCATCTGAAAAAAGTGTAAAATCCAGAAAGGCAGGACAGGCCATGGAGATCTGGGAGCCTTGTTATGCTGATGAGCGGGATGTAAATTGCCAACAGACACTTGGGAGAAGTGTATGGTGTTTCCTGAAACATCTAAAAAAATAAGCAACAGAGCCTAGGGCACTTCCACTTATGGTCCTATAGCTTAGGGAAATTAAAATCAAAAAGACACAGCCACCCCAAAGTATGGAACGGCTCTGTTTACAAGAACCTCGTTTACCGTACAAGTTCAATATCACAGAACGTGAAAAATGGATAAAGAACTTGTGGTACTTACGTACAATGCAGTATCACTCAGCAAAGAAATCTATGTCATCAGGCCTATAGCAGCATAATGAGTGGATTCAGGTACGATGATTCTAACTGAAATAAGTCACACAGAAAAAGAAACATCATAAGATATCAGTAATACACGGAATGTAAACTTGGCTACACAGGAACTGAATTCCAAAACAGAACAGGGTCTCAAATTTAGAAAAGCAACTTATGCTTGCTTAAGGGGAAAGGTGAGTTGGGGTGCTGCATAAAACCAGAGATTGAAATGAGCACAGATAAAGTTCCTTAAGCCAAATATGGAATAGACAAGAGCTACTCCTTGCTCAACGAAATGGACTTTACACCCCATATTAAACGCCTAAGAAAGTACCTGACTAGTAAGTATCTTAAAACCTATGGATTGCTATGTCTCTGAAAGAGAATCAAGCATGTGTACAGGGGCATAAACGCAGCAGTGATAGGAATGGAGAGGTTCCGTGAGCAAATGAAGACCCTTTGAAGTCATATTGCATGGTACACATTCCACGGGTCTCAACTCTCCAGATTTAAGGTATTCTTCCTTCAGCTAAAACATGCATGTGGAACCCAGAGTATGATCAACCGTGTGAACGGGAGATGTGTTCAAATATGTCTCAGTTTTCCTCCCCTGGTACTCGGGTGCAACATTCCAGACGCTTTACTAACACTCTCCCCACTTGGAGAGTCAGCGCCTTTAACCTCCTGTTTGGCCCAGTTTGCAATTTCTGCGGAAGATGAACAGGAATAGGGAGAACCAATGAGAGACTAGCTGGAGGTGTCTGGACGGGCAAGTTTAACTCTCATTTCCCACCAGGAAGAGGAAATAACCAAAGGCTCAGCGTGCCGTGCCGGAACCAGATTAGGGCCTGAAGCCATCCTGCATTGTTGCGGCCAGCTCAAAAGAAAGCGAGTTGAAGAAAGGAGCTCAGGGGCAGTGTAATTCACAAACCTGCAGAGTTATAAATGACAGCTATCGTCCAAAAATATACTGAAGTAAGGCTGCCAAGAGGACTTGAAAGTGGGGCAGAATTGCAGGAAACCGATTTCAGGAGGTAGACTGGAATTGCATTGAAAGCATAGGAAAAGAAGCAGAATGTCCACAATGATGCACTTGGCCAAAAAGGGCGTATGCGTATTTTCCTGAATATATTCAGGAAAAAACGCATACGCCCTTTTTGGCCAACCAAGCAAGCTTGCAAAGGAAATCTGCACTACAATGAAGTCTCACTTCTCCCCGGTCAAAAGGGCCATCTGAAAAAAGTGTAAAATCCAGAAAGGCAGGACAGGCCATGGAGAACTGGGAGCCTTGTTATGCTGATGGGCGGGATGTAAATTGCCAACAGACACTCGGGAGAAGTGTATGGTGTTTCCTGAAACATCTAAAAAACAAAGCAACAGAGCCTAGGGCACTTCCACTTATGGTCCTATAGCTTAGGGAAATGAAAATCAAAAAGACACAGCCACCCCAAAGTTTGGGACGCCTCTGTTTACAAGAACCTCGTTTACAGTACAAGTTCAACATCACAGAAAGTGCAAAATGGATAAAGAAGTTGTGGTATTTACTTACAAAGCAATATCACTCAGCAATGAAATCTATGTCATCAGGCCCTTAGCAGCACAATGAGTGGATTCAGGTATGATGATTCTAACTGAAATAAGTCACACAGAAAAAGAAACATCATAAGATATCAGTAATACACGGAATGGAAACTTGGCTACACAGGAACTGAATTACAGAACAGAACAGGGTCTCAAATTTAGAAAACCACCTTATGCTTGCTTAAGGGTAATGGAGAGTTGGGGTGCTGCATAAAACCAGAGATTGAAATGAGCACAGATAAAGTTCCTTAAGCCAAATATGGAATAGACTAGAGGTACTCCTTGCTCAACGAAATGGACTCAACACCGCATATTAAACGCCTAAGAATGTACCTGACTAGTAAGTACCTTAAAACCTATGGATTGCTATGTCTCCGAAAGAGAATCAAGCGTGTGTACAGGGGCATAAACGCAGCAGTGATAGGATTGGAGAGGTTCGGTGAGCAAATGAAGACCCTTTGAAGTCATATTGCATGGTACCCATTCCACGGGTTTCAACTACCCAGGTTTAAGGTATTCTTCCTTCAGCTAAAACATGCGTGTGGAACCTAGAGTATGATCAACCATGTGATCGGGAGACGTGTTCAAATATGTCTCAGTTTTCGTACCCTGGTACTCGGGTGCAACATTCCAGACCCTTTAATAACACTCTCACGACTTGGAGAGTCAGTCCCTTTAACCTCCTGTTTGGCCCAGTTTGCAATTTCTGTGGAAGATGAACAGGAATAGCGAGAACCAATGAGAGACTAGCTGGAGGTGTCTGGATGGGCAAATTTCACTCTCATTTCCCACCAGGAAGAGGAAATAACCAAAGGCTCAGCGTGCCGTGCCGGAACCAGATTAGGGCCTGAAGCCATCCTGCGGTGTTGCGGCCAGCTCACAAGAAAGCGAGTTGAAGAAAGGAGCTCAGGGGCACTGTAATTCACAAACCTGCAGAGTTATAAATGACAGCTATCGTCCAAAAATATACTGAAGTAAGGCTGCCAAGAGGACTTGAAAGCGGGGCAGAATTGCAGGAAACCGATTTCAGGAGGTAGACTGGAATTGCATTGAAAGCATAGGAAAAGAGGCAGAACGTCCACAATGATGCACTTGGCCAAAAAGGGCGTATGCGTTTTTTCCTGAATATATTCAGGAAAAAACGCATACGCCCTTTCTGGCCAACCAAGCAAGCTTGCAAAGGAAATCTGCACTACAATGAAGTCTCACTTCCCCCCCAGTCAAACGGGCCATCTGAAAAAAGTGTAAAATCCAGAAAGGCAGGACAGGCCATGGAGAACTGGGAGCCTTGTTTTGCTGACGGGCGGGATGTAAATTGCCAACAGACACTCGGGAGAAGTGTATGGTGTTTCCTGAAACATCTAAAAAACAAAGCAACAGAGCAGAGGGCACTTCCACTTATGGTCCTATAGCTTAGGGAAATTAAAATCAAAAAGACACAGCCACCTCAAAGTTTGGGACGCCTCTGTTTACAAGAACCTCGTTTACCGTACAAGTTCAGTATCACAGAAAGTGAAAAATGGATAAAGAACATGTGGTACTTACGTACAATGCAGTATCACTCAGCAATGAAATCTATGTCATCAGGCCCTTAGCAGCATAATGAGTGGATTCAGGTATGATGATTCTAACTGAAATAAGTCACACAGAAAAAGAAACATCATAAGATATCAGTAATATACGGAATGTAAACTTGGCTACAGAGGAACTGAATTACAGAACAGAACAGGGTCTCAAATTTAGAAAACCAACTTATGCTTCCTTAAGGGTAAAGGAGAGTTGGGGTGCTGCATAAAACCAGAGATTGAAATGAGCACAGATAAAGTTCCTTAAGCCAAATATGGAATAGACAAGAGCTACTCCTTGCTCAACGAAATGGACTCAACACCGCATATTAAACGCCTAAGAATGTACCTGACTAGTAAGTATCTTAAAACCTATGGATTGCTATGTCTCCGAAAGAGAATCAAGCATGTGTACAGGGGCATAAACGCAGCAGTGATAGGATTGGAGAGGTTCGGTGAGCAAATGAAGACCCTTTGAAGTCATATTGCATGGTACCCATTCCACGGGTTTCAACTACCCAGGTTTAAGGTATTCTTCCTTCAGCTAAAACATGCATGTGGAACCCAGAGTATGATCAACCATGTGAACGGGAGACGTGTTCAAATATGTCTCAGTTTTCCTCGCCTGGTACTCGGGTGCAACATTCCAGATGCTTTACTAACACTCTCCCCACTTGGAGAGTCAGCGCCTTTAACCTCCTGTTTGGCCCAGTTTGCAATTTCTGCGGAAGATGAACAGGAATACGGAGAACCAATGAGAGACTAGCTGGAGGTGTCTGGACGGGCAAATTTAACTCTCATTTCCCACCAGGAAGAGGAAATAACCAAAGGCTCAGCGTGCCCTGCCGGAACTAGATTAGGGCCTGAAGCCATCCTGCGGTGTTGCGGCCAGCTCAAAAGAAAGCGAGTTGAAGAAAGGAGCTCAGGGGCACTGTAATTCACAAACCTGCAGAGTTATAAATGACAGCTATCGTCCAAAAATAGACTGAAGTAAGGCTGCCAAGAGGACTTGAAAGCGGGGCAGAGTTGCAGGAAACTGATTTCAGGAGGTAGACTGGAATTGCATTGAAAGCATAGGAAAAGAGGCAGAACGTCCACAATGATGCACTTGGCCAAAAAGGGCGTATGCGTTTTTTCCTGAATATATTCAGGAAAAAACGCATACGCCCTTTTTGGCCAACCAAGCAAGCTTGCAAAGGAAATCTGCACTACAATGAAGTCTCACTTCCCCCCAGTCAAAAGGACCATCTGAAAAAAGTGTAAAATCCAGAAAGGCAGGACAGGCCATGGAGAACTGGGAGCCTTGTTATGCTGATGGGCGGGATGTAAATTGCCAACAGACACTCGGGAGAAGTGTATGGTGTTTCCTGAAACATCTAAAAAACAAAGCAACAGAGCCTAGGGCACTTCCACTTATGGTCCTATAGCTTAGGGAAATTAAAATCAAAAAGACACAGCCACCCCAAAGTATGGAACGGCTCTGTTTACAGGAACCTCGTTTACAGTACAAGTTCAACATCGCAGAAAGTGAAAAATGGATAAAGAAGTTGTGGTATTTACTTACAAAGCAATATCACTCAGAAATGAAATCTATGTCATCAGGACCTTAGCAGCACAATGAGTGGATTCACGTATGATGATTCTAACTGAAATAAGTCACACAGAAAAAGAAACATCATAAGATATCAGTAATACACGGAATGTAAACTTGGCTACAGAGGAACTGAATTACAGAACAGAACAGTGTCTCAAATTTAGAAAACCAACTTTTGCTTCCTTAAGGGTAAAAGAGAGTTGGGGTGCTGCATAAAACCAGAGATTGAAATGAGCACAGATAAAGTTCCTTAAGCCAAATATGGAATAGACAAGAGCTACTCCTTGCTCAACGAAATGGACTCAACACCGCATATTAGAAGCCTAAGAATGTACCTGACTAGTAAGTATCTTAAAACCTACGGATTGCTATTTCTCCAAAAGTGAATCAAGCGTGTGTAGAGGGGCATAAACGCAGCAGTGAGGGGTTGGAGAGGTTCGATGAGCAAATGAAGACCCTTTGAAGTCATATTGCATGGTACCCATTCCACGGGTCTCAACTCTCCAGGTTTAAGGTATTCTTCCTTCAGCTAAAACATGCATGTGGAACCCAGAGTATGATCAACCGTGTGAACGGGAGACGTGTTCAAATATGTCTCAGTTTTCCTCCCCTGGTACTCGCGTGCAACATTCCAGACGCTTTACTAACACTCTCCCCACTTGGAGAGTCAGCGCCTTTAACCTCCTGTTTGGCCCAGTTTGCAATTAATGCGGAAGATGAACAGGAATAGCGAGAACCAATGAGAGACTAGCTGGAGGTGTCTGGACGGGCAAATTTAACTCTCATTTCCCACCAGGTAGAGGATATAACCAAAAGCTCAGCGTGTCATGCCAGAACCAGATTAGGGCCTGAAGCCATCCTGCGGTGTTGCAGCCAGGTCACAAGAAAGCGAGTTGAAGAAAGGAGCTCAGGGGCACTGTAATGCACAAACCTGCAGAGTTATAAATGACAGCTATCGTCCAAAAATATACTGAAGGAAGGCTACCAAGAGGACTTGAAAGCGGGGCAGAATTGAAGGAAACCGATTTCAGGAGGTAGACTGGAATTGCATTGAAAGCATAGGAAAAGAGGCAGAACGTCCACAATGATGCACTTGGCCAAAAAGGGCGTATGCGTTTTTTCCTGAATATATTCAGGAAAAAACGCATACGCCCTTTCTGGCCAACCAAGCAAGCTTGCAAAGGAAATCTGCACTACAATGAAGTCTCACTTCCCCCCCAGTCAAACGGGCCATCTGAAAAAAGTGTAAAATCCAGAAAGGCAGGACAGGCCATGGAGAACTGGGAGCCTTGTTTTGCTGACGGGCGGGATGTAAATTGCCAACAGACACTCGGGAGAAGTGTATGGTGTTTCCTGAAACATCTAAAAAACAAAGCAACAGAGCAGAGGGCACTTCCACTTATGGTCCTATAGCTTAGGGAAATTAAAATCAAAAAGACACAGCCACCTCAAAGTTTGGGACGCCTCTGTTTACAAGAACCTCGTTTACCGTACAAGTTCAGTATCACAGAAAGTGAAAAATGGATAAAGAACATGTGGTACTTACGTACAATGCAGTATCACTCAGCAATGAAATCTATGTCATCAGGCCCTTAGCAGCATAATGAGTGGATTCAGGTATGATGATTCTAACTGAAATAAGTCACACAGAAAAAGAAACATCATAAGATATCAGTAATATACGGAATGTAAACTTGGCTACAGAGGAACTGAATTACAGAACAGAACAGGGTCTCAAATTTAGAAAACCAACTTATGCTTCCTTAAGGGTAAAGGAGAGTTGGGGTGCTGCATAAAACCAGAGATTGAAATGAGCACAGATAAAGTTCCTTAAGCCAAATATGGAATAGACAAGAGCTACTCCTTGCTCAACGAAATGGACTCAACACCGCATATTAAACGCCTAAGAATGTACCTGACTAGTAAGTATCTTAAAACCTATGGATTGCTATGTCTCCGAAAGAGAATCAAGCATGTGTACAGGGGCATAAACGCAGCAGTGATAGGATTGGAGAGGTTCGGTGAGCAAATGAAGACCCTTTGAAGTCATATTGCATGGTACCCATTCCACGGGTTTCAACTACCCAGGTTTAAGGTATTCTTCCTTCAGCTAAAACATGCATGTGGAACCCAGAGTATGATCAACCATGTGAACGGGAGACGTGTTCAAATATGTCTCAGTTTTCCTCGCCTGGTACTCGGGTGCAACATTCCAGATGCTTTACTAACACTCTCCCCACTTGGAGAGTCAGCGCCTTTAACCTCCTGTTTGGCCCAGTTTGCAATTTCTGCGGAAGATGAACAGGAATACGGAGAACCAATGAGAGACTAGCTGGAGGTGTCTGGACGGGCAAATTTAACTCTCATTTCCCACCAGGAAGAGGAAATAACCAAAGGCTCAGCGTGCCCTGCCGGAACTAGATTAGGGCCTGAAGCCATCCTGCGGTGTTGCGGCCAGCTCAAAAGAAAGCGAGTTGAAGAAAGGAGCTCAGGGGCACTGTAATTCACAAACCTGCAGAGTTATAAATGACAGCTATCGTCCAAAAATAGACTGAAGTAAGGCTGCCAAGAGGACTTGAAAGCGGGGCAGAGTTGCAGGAAACTGATTTCAGGAGGTAGACTGGAATTGCATTGAAAGCATAGGAAAAGAGGCAGAACGTCCACAATGATGCACTTGGCCAAAAAGGGCGTATGCGTTTTTTCCTGAATATATTCAGGAAAAAACGCATACGCCCTTTTTGGCCAACCAAGCAAGCTTGCAAAGGAAATCTGCACTACAATGAAGTCTCACTTCCCCCCAGTCAAAAGGACCATCTGAAAAAAGTGTAAAATCCAGAAAGGCAGGACAGGCCATGGAGAACTGGGAGCCTTGTTATGCTGATGGGCGGGATGTAAATTGCCAACAGACACTCGGGAGAAGTGTATGGTGTTTCCTGAAACATCTAAAAAACAAAGCAACAGAGCCTAGGGCACTTCCACTTATGGTCCTATAGCTTAGGGAAATTAAAATCAAAAAGACACAGCCACCCCAAAGTATGGAACGGCTCTGTTTACAGGAACCTCGTTTACAGTACAAGTTCAACATCGCAGAAAGTGAAAAATGGATAAAGAAGTTGTGGTATTTACTTACAAAGCAATATCACTCAGAAATGAAATCTATGTCATCAGGACCTTAGCAGCACAATGAGTGGATTCACGTATGATGATTCTAACTGAAATAAGTCACACAGAAAAAGAAACATCATAAGATATCAGTAATACACGGAATGTAAACTTGGCTACAGAGGAACTGAATTACAGAACAGAACAGGGTCTCAAATTTAGAAAACCAACTTTTGCTTCCTTAAGGGTAAAAGAGAGTTGGGGTGCTGCATAAAACCAGAGATTGAAATGAGCACAGATAAAGTTCCTTAAGCCAAATATGGAATAGACAAGAGCTACTCCTTGCTCAACGAAATGGACTCAACACCGCATATTAGAAGCCTAAGAATGTACCTGACTAGTAAGTATCTTAAAACCTACGGATTGCTATTTCTCCAAAAGTGAATCAAGCGTGTGTAGAGGGGCATAAACGCAGCAGTGAGGGGTTGGAGAGGTTCGATGAGCAAATGAAGACCCTTTGAAGTCATATTGCATGGTACCCATTCCACGGGTCTCAACTCTCCAGGTTTAAGGTATTCTTCCTTCAGCTAAAACATGCATGTGGAACCCAGAGTATGATCAACCGTGTGAACGGGAGACGTGTTCAAATATGTCTCAGTTTTCCTCCCCTGGTACTCGCGTGCAACATTCCAGACGCTTTACTAACACTCTCCCCACTTGGAGAGTCAGCGCCTTTAACCTCCTGTTTGGCCCAGTTTGCAATTAATGCGGAAGATGAACAGGAATAGCGAGAACCAATGAGAGACTAGCTGGAGGTGTCTGGACGGGCAAATTTAACTCTCATTTCCCACCAGGTAGAGGATATAACCAAAAGCTCAGCGTGTCATGCCAGAACCAGATTAGGGCCTGAAGCCATCCTGCGGTGTTGCAGCCAGGTCACAAGAAAGCGAGTTGAAGAAAGGAGCTCAGGGGCACTGTAATGCACAAACCTGCAGAGTTATAAATGACAGCTATCGTCCAAAAATATACTGAAGGAAGGCTACCAAGAGGACTTGAAAGCGGGGCAGAATTGAAGGAAACCGATTTCAGGAGGTAGACTGGAATTGCATTGAAAGCATAGGAAAAGAGGCAGAACGTCCACAATGATGCACTTGGCCAAAAAGTGCGTATGCGTTTTTTCCTGAATATGTTCAGGAAAAAACGCATACGCTCTCTTTGGCCAACCAAGCAAGCTTGCAAAGGAAATCTGCACTACAATGAAGTCTCACTTCCCCCCAGTCAAAAGGGCCATCTGAAAAAAGTGTAAAATCCAGAAAGGCAGGACAGGCCATGGAGAACTGGGAGCCTTGTTATGCTGATGGGCGGGATGTAAATTGCCAAGAGACACTCGGGAGAAGTGTATGGTGTTTCCTGAAACATCTAAAAAACAAAGCAACAGAGCCTAGGGCACTTCCACTTATGGTCCTATAGCTTAGGGAAATTAAAAACAAAAAGACACAGCCACCCCAAAATTTGGGACGCCTTTATTACAAGAACCTCGTTTACCGAACAAGTTCAGTATCACAGAAAGTGAAAAATGGATAAAGAACTTGTGGTACTTACGTACAATACAGTATCACTCAGCAGTGAAATCTATGTCATCAGGCCCATAGCAGCATAATGAGTGGATTCAGGTACGATGATTCTAACTGAAATAAGTCACACAGAAAAAGAAACATCATAAGATATCACTAATACACGGAATGTAAACATGGCTACACAGGAACTGAATTCCATAACAGAACAGGGTCTCAAATTTAGAAAACCAACATATGCTTGCTTAAGGGGAAAGGTGAGTTGGGGTGCTGCATAAATCCAGAGATTGAAATAAGCACAGATAAAGTTCCTTAAGCCAAATATGGAATAGACAAGAGCTACTCCTTGCTCAACGAAATGGACTCAACACCCCATATAAAACGCCTAAGAATGTACCTGACTAGTAAGTATCTTAAAACCTATGGATTGCTATGTCTCCGAAAGAGAATAAAGCGTGTGTACAGGGGCATAAACTCAGCAGTGATAGGATTGGAGAGGTTCGGTGAGCAAATGAAGACCCTTTGAAGTCATATTGCATGGTACCCATTCCACGGGTCTCAACTCTCCAGGTTTAAGGTATTCTTCCTTCAGCTAAAACATGCATGTGGAACCCAGAGTATGATCAACCGTGTGAACGGGAAACGTGTTCAAATATGTCTCAGTTTTCCTCCCCTGGTACTCGGGTGCAACATTCCAGACGCTTTACTAACACTCTCCCCACTTGGAGAGTCAGCGCCTTTAACCTCCTGTTTGGCCCAGTTTGCAATTTCTGCGGAAGATGAACAGGAATAGGGAGAACCAATGAGAGACTAGCTGGAGGTGTCTGGACGGGCAAATTTAACTCTCATTTCCCACCAGGAAGAGGAAATAACCAAAGGCTCAGCGTGCCGTGCAGGAACCAGATTACGGCCTGAAGCCATCCTGCGGTGTTGCGGCCAGCTCACAAGAAAGCGAGTTGAAGAAAGGAGCTCAGGGGCACTGTAATTCACAAACCTGCAGAGTTATAAATGACAGCTATCGTCCAAAAATAGACTGAAGTAAGGCTGCCAAGAGGACTTGAAAGCGGGGCAGCGTTGCAGGAAACTGATTTCAGGAGGTAGACTGGAATTGCATTGAAAGCATAGGAAAAGAGGCAGAACGTCCACAATGATGCACTTGGCCAAAAAGGGCGTATGCGTTTTTTCCTGAATATATTCAGGAAAAAACGCATACACCCTTTTTGGCCAACCAAGCAAGCTTGCAAAGGAAATCTGCACTACAATGAAGTCTCACTTCCCCCTGGTCAAAAGGACCATCAGAAAAAAGTGTAAAATCCAGAAAGGCAGGACAGGCCATGGAGAACTGGGAGCCTTGTTATGCTGATGGGCGGGATGTAAATTGCCAACAGACACTCGGGAGAAGTGTATGGTGTTTCCTGAAACATCTAAAAAACAAAGCAACAGAGCCTAGGGCACTTCCACTTATGGTCCTATAGCTTAGGGAAATTAAAATCAAAAAGACACAGCCACCCCAAAGTATGGAACGGCTCTGTTTACAGAAACCTCGTTTACCGTACAAGTTCAATATCACAGAATGTGAAAAATGGATAAAGAAGTTGTGGTATTTACTTACAAAGCAATATCACTCAGCAATGAAATCTATGTCATCAGGACCTTAGCAGCACAATGAGTGGATTCAGGTATGATGATTCTAACTGAAATAAGTCACACAGAAAAAGAAACATCATAAGATATCAGTAATACACGGAATGTAAACTTGGCTACAGAGGAACTGAATTACAGAACAGAACAGGGTCTCAAATTTAGAAAACCAACTTTTGCTTCCTTAAGGGTAAAAGAGAGTTGGGGTGCTGCATAAAACCAGAGATTGAAATGAGCACAGATAAAGTTCCTTAAGCCAAATATGGAATAGACAAGAGCTACTCCTTGCTCAATGAAATGGACTCAACACCGCATATTAGAAGCCTAAGAATGTACCTGACTAGTAAGTATCTTAAAACCTATGGATTGCTATGTCTCCAAAAGAGAATCAAGCGGGTGTACAGGGGCATAAACGCAGCAGTGATAGGATTGGAGAGGTTCGGTGAGCAAATGAAGACCCTTTGAAGTCATATTACATGGTACCCATTACACGGGTCTCAACTCTCCAGGTTTAAGGTATTCTTCCTTCAGCTAAAACATGCATGTGGAATCCAGAGTATGATCAACCGTGTGAACGGGAGACGTGTTCAAATATGTCTCAGTTTTCCTCCCCTGGTACTCGGGTGCAACATTCCAGATGCTTTACTAACACTCTCCCCACTTGGAGAGTCAGCACCTTTAACCTCCTGTTTGGCCCAGTTTGCAATTTCTGCGGAAGATGGACAGGAATAGGGAGAACCAATGAGAGACTAGCTGGAGGTGTCTGGACGGGCAAATTTAACTCTCATTTCCCACCAGGAAGAGGAAATAACCAAAGGCTCAGCGTGCCATGCCGGAACCAGATTAGGACCTGAAGCCATCCTGCGGTATTGCGGCCAGGTCACAAGAAAGCGAGTTGAAGAAAGGAGCTCAGGGGCACTGTAATTCACAAACCTGCAGAGTTATAAATGACAGCTATCGTCCAAAAATATACTGAAGTAAGGTTGCCAGGAGGACTTGAAATCGGGGCAGAATTGCAGGAAACCGATTTCAGGAGGTAGACTGGAATTGCATTCAAAGCATAGGAAAAGAGGCAGAACGTCCACAATGATGCACTTGGCCAAAAAGGGCGTATGCGTTTTTTCCTGAATATATTCAGGAAAAAACGCATACGCCCTTTTTGGCCAACCAAGCAAGCTTGCAAAGGAAATCTGCACTACAATGAAGTCTCACTTCCCCCCGGTCAAAGGGACCATCTGAAAAAAGTGTAAAATCCAGAAAGGCAGGACAGGCCATGGAGATCTGGGAGCCTTGTTATGCTGATGAGCGGGATGTAAATTGCCAACAGACACTTGGGAGAAGTGTATGGTGTTTCCTGAAACATCTAAAAAAATAAGCAACAGAGCCTAGGGCACTTCCACTTATGGTCCTATAGCTTAGGGAAATTAAAATCAAAAAGACACAGCCACCCCAAAGTATGGAACGGCTCTGTTTACAAGAACCTCGTTTACCGTACAAGTTCAATATCACAGAACGTGAAAAATGGATAAAGAACTTGTGGTACTTACGTACAATGCAGTATCACTCAGCAAAGAAATCTATGTCATCAGGCCTATAGCAGCATAATGAGTGGATTCAGGTACGATGATTCTAACTGAAATAAGTCACACAGAAAAAGAAACATCATAAGATATCAGTAATACACGGAATGTAAACTTGGCTACACAGGAACTGAATTCCAAAACAGAACAGGGTCTCAAATTTAGAAAAGCAACTTATGCTTGCTTAAGGGGAAAGGTGAGTTGGGGTGCTGCATAAAACCAGAGATTGAAATGAGCACAGATAAAGTTCCTTAAGCCAAATATGGAATAGACAAGAGCTACTCCTTGCTCAACGAAATGGACTTTACACCCCATATTAAACGCCTAAGAAAGTACCTGACTAGTAAGTATCTTAAAACCTATGGATTGCTATGTCTCCGAAAGAGAATCAAGCATGTGTACAGGGGCATAAACGCAGCAGTGATAGGAATGGAGAGGTTCGGTGAGCAAATGAAGACCCTTTGAAGTCATATTGCATGGTACACATTCCACGGGTCTCAACTCTCCAGATTTAAGGTATTCTTCCTTCAGCTAAAACATGCATGTGGAACCCAGAGTATGATCAACCGTGTGAACGGGAGATGTGTTCAAATATGTCTCAGTTTTCCTCCCCTGGTACTCGGGTGCAACATTCCAGACGCTTTACTAACACTCTCCCCACTTGGAGAGTCAGCGCCTTTAACCTCCTGTTTGGCCCAGTTTGCAATTTCTGCGGAAGATGAACAGGAATAGGGAGAACCAATGAGAGACTAGCTGGAGGTGTCTGGACGGGCAAATTTAACTCTCATTTCCCACCAGGAAGAGGAAATAACCAAAGGCTCAGCGTGCCGTGCCGGAACCAGATTAGGGCCTGAAGCCATCCTGCGTTGTTGCGGCCAGCTCAAAAGAAAGCGAGTTGAAGAAAGGAGCTCAGGGGCAGTGTAATTCACAAACCTGCAGAGTTATAAATGACAGCTATCGTCCAAAAATATACTGAAGTAAGGCTGCCAAGAGGACTTGAAAGTGGGGCAGAATTGCAGGAAACCGATTTCAGGAGGTAGACTGGAATTGCATTGAAAGCATAGGAAAAGAGGCAGAATGTCCACAATGATGCACTTGGCCAAAAAGGGCGTATGCGTATTTTCCTGAATATATTCAGGAAAAAACGCATACGCCCTTTTTGGCCAACCAAGCAAGCTTGCAAAGGAAATCTGCACTACAATGAAGTCTCACTTCTCCCCGGTCAAAAGGGCCATCTGAAAAAAGTGTAAAATCCAGAAAGGCAGGACAGGCCATGGAGAACTGGGAGCCTTGTTATGCTGATGGGCGGGATGTAAATTGCCAACAGACACTCGGGAGAAGTGTATGGTGTTTCCTGAAACATCTAAAAAACAAAGCAACAGAGCCTAGGGCACTTCCACTTATGGTCCTATAGCTTAGGGAAATGAAAATCAAAAAGACACAGCCACCCCAAAGTTTGGGACGCCTCTGTTTACAAGAACCTCGTTTACAGTACAAGTTCAACATCACAGAAAGTGCAAAATGGATAAAGAAATTGTGGTATTTACTTACAAAGCAATATCACTCAGCAATGAAATCTATGTCATCAGGCCCTTAGCAGCACAATGACTGGATTCAGGTATGATGATTCTAACTGAAATATGTCACACAGAAAAAGAAACATCATAAGATATCAGTAATACACGGAATGTAAACTTGGCTACACAGGAACTGAATTACAGAACAGAACAGGGTCTCAAATTTAGAAAACCACCTTATGCTTGCTTAAGGGTAATGGAGAGTTGGGGTGCTGCATAAAACCAGAGATTGAAATGAGCACAGATAAAGTTCCTTAAGCCAAATATGGAATAGACTAGAGGTACTCCTTGCTCAACGAAATGGACTCAACACCGCATATTAAACGCCTAAGAATGTACCTGACTAGTAAGTACCTTAAAACCTATGGATTGCTATGTCTCCGAAAGAGAATCAAGCGTGTGTACAGGGGCATAAACGCAGCAGTGATAGGATTGGAGAGGTTCGGTGAGCAAATGAAGACCCTTTGAAGTCATATTGCATGGTACCCATTCCACGGGTTTCAACTACCCAGGTTTAAGGTATTCTTCCTTCAGCTAAAACATGCGTGTGGAACCTAGAGTATGATCAACCATGTGATCGGGAGACGTGTTCAAATATGTCTCAGTTTTCGTACCCTGGTACTCGGGTGCAACATTCCAGACCCTTTAATAACACTCTCCCGACTTGGAGAGTCAGTCCCTTTAACCTCCTGTTTGGCCCAGTTTGCAATTTCTGCGGAAGATGAACAGGAATAGCGAGAACCAATGAGAGACTAGCTGGAGGTGTCTGGACGGGCAAATTTCACTCTCATTTCCCACCAGGAAGAGGAAATAACCAAAGGCTCAGCGTGCCATGCCGGAACCAGATTAGGGCCTGAAGCCATCCTGCGGTGTTGCGGCCAGCTCACAAGAAAGCGAGTTGAAGAAAGGAGCTCAGGGGCACTGTAATTCACAAACCTGCAGAGTTATAAATGACAGCTATCGTCCAAAAATATACTGAAGTAAGGCTGCCAAGAGGACTTGAAAGCGGGGCAGAATTGCAGGAAACCGATTTCAGGAGGTAGACTGGAATTGCATTGAAAGCATAGGAAAAGAGGCAGAACGTCCACAATGATGCACTTGGCCAAAAAGGGCGTATGCGTTTTTTCCTGAATATATTCAGGAAAAAACGCATACGCCCTTTCTGGCCAACCAAGCAAGCTTGCAAAGGAAATCTGCACTACAATGAAGTCTCACTTCCCCCCCAGTCAAACGGGCCATCTGAAAAAAGTGTAAAATCCAGAAAGGCAGGACAGGCCATGGAGAACTGGGAGCCTTGTTTTGCTGACGGGCGGGATGTAAATTGCCAACAGACACTCGGGAGAAGTGTATGGTGTTTCCTGAAACATCTAAAAAACAAAGCAACAGAGCAGAGGGCACTTCCACTTATGGTCCTATAGCTTAGGGAAATTAAAATCAAAAAGACACAGCCACCTCAAAGTTTGGGACGCCTCTGTTTACAAGAACCTCGTTTACCGTACAAGTTCAGTATCACAGAAAGTGAAAAATGGATAAAGAACATGTGGTACTTACGTACAATGCAGTATCACTCAGCAATGAAATCTATGTCATCAGGCCCTTAGCAGCATAATGAGTGGATTCAGGTATGATGATTCTAACTGAAATAAGTCACACAGAAAAAGAAACATCATAAGATATCAGTAATATACGGAATGTAAACTTGGCTACAGAGGAACTGAATTACAGAACAGAACAGGGTCTCAAATTTAGAAAACCAACTTATGCTTCCTTAAGGGTAAAGGAGAGTTGGGGTGCTGCATAAAACCAGAGATTGAAATGAGCACAGATAAAGTTCCTTAAGCCAAATATGGAATAGACAAGAGCTACTCCTTGCTCAACGAAATGGACTCAACACCGCATATTAAACGCCTAAGAATGTACCTGACTAGTAAGTATCTTAAAACCTATGGATTGCTATGTCTCCGAAAGAGAATCAAGCATGTGTACAGGGGCATAAACGCAGCAGTGATAGGATTGGAGAGGTTCGGTGAGCAAATGAAGACCCTTTGAAGTCATATTGCATGGTACCCATTCCACGGGTTTCAACTACCCAGGTTTAAGGTATTCTTCCTTCAGCTAAAACATGCATGTGGAACCCAGAGTATGATCAACCATGTGAACGGGAGACGTGTTCAAATATGTCTCAGTTTTCCTCGCCTGGTACTCGGGTGCAACATTCCAGATGCTTTACTAACACTCTCCCCACTTGGAGAGTCAGCACCTTTAAACTCCTTTTTGGCCCAGTTTGCAATTTCTGCGGAAGATGAACAGGAATAGGGAGAACCAATGAGAGACTAGCTGGAGGTGTCTGGACGGGCAAATTTAACTCTCATTTCCCACCAGGAAGAGGAAATAACCAAAGGCTCAGTGTGCCGTGCCGGAAACAGATTAGGGTCTGAAGCCATCCTGCGGTGTTGCGGCCAGCTCACAAGAAAGCGAGTTGAAGAAAGGAGCTCAGGGGCACTGTAATTCACAAACCTGCAGAGTTATAAATGACAGCTATCGTCCAAAAATAGACTGAAGTAAGGCTGCCAAGAGGACTTGAAAGCGGGGCAGAGTTGCAGGAAACTGATTTCAGGAGGTAGACTGGAATTGCATTGAAAGCATAGGAAAAGAGGCAGAACGTCCACAATGATGCACTTGGCCAAAAAGGGCGTATGCGTTTTTTCCTGAATATATTCAGGAAAAAACGCATACGCCCTTTTTGGCCAACCAAGCAAGCTTGCAAAGGAAATCTGCACTACAATGAAGTCTCACTTCCCCCCAGTCAAAAGGACCATCTGAAAAAAGTGTAAAATCCAGAAAGGCAGGACAGGCCATGGAGAACTGGGAGCCTTGTTATGCTGATGGGCGGGATGTAAATTGCCAACAGACACTCGGGAGAAGTGTATGGTGTTTCCTGAAACATCTAAAAAACAAAGCAACAGAGCCTAGGGCACTTCCACTTATGGTCCTATAGCTTAGGGAAATTAAAATCAAAAAGACACAGCCACCCCAAAGTATGGAACGGCTCTGTTTACAGGAACCTCGTTTACAGTACAAGTTCAACATCGCAGAAAGTGAAAAATGGATAAAGAAGTTGTGGTATTTACTTACAAAGCAATATCACTCAGAAATGAAATCTATGTCATCAGGACCTTAGCAGCACAATGAGTGGATTCACGTATGATGATTCTAACTGAAATAAGTCACACAGAAAAAGAAACATCATAAGATATCAGTAATACACGGAATGTAAACTTGGCTACAGAGGAACTGAATTACAGAACAGAACAGGGTCTCAAATTTAGAAAACCAACTTTTGCTTCCTTAAGGGTAAAAGAGAGTTGGGGTGCTGCATAAAACCAGAGATTGAAATGAGCACAGATAAAGTTCCTTAAGCCAAATATGGAATAGACAAGAGCTACTCCTTGCTCAACGAAATGGACTCAACACCGCATATTAGAAGCCTAAGAATGTACCTGACTAGTAAGTATCTTAAAACCTACGGATTGCTATTTCTCCAAAAGTGAATCAAGCGTGTGTAGAGGGGCATAAACGCAGCAGTGAGGGGTTGGAGAGGTTCGATGAGCAAATGAAGACCCTTTGAAGTCATATTGCATGGTACCCATTCCACGGGTCTCAACTCTCCAGGTTTAAGGTATTCTTCCTTCAGCTAAAACATGCATGTGGAACCCAGAGTATGATCAACCGTGTGAACGGGAGACGTGTTCAAATATGTCTCAGTTTTCCTCCCCTGGTACTCGCGTGCAACATTCCAGACGCTTTACTAACACTCTCCCCACTTGGAGAGTCAGCGCCTTTAACCTCCTGTTTGGCCCAGTTTGCAATTAATGCGGAAGATGAACAGGAATAGCGAGAACCAATGAGAGACTAGCTGGAGGTGTCTGGACGGGCAAATTTAACTCTCATTTCCCACCAGGTAGAGGATATAACCAAAAGCTCAGCGTGTCATGCCAGAACCAGATTAGGGCCTGAAGCCATCCTGCGGTGTTGCAGCCAGGTCACAAGAAAGCGAGTTGAAGAAAGGAGCTCAGGGGCACTGTAATGCACAAACCTGCAGAGTTATAAATGACAGCTATCGTCCAAAAATATACTGAAGGAAGGCTACCAAGAGGACTTGAAAGCGGGGCAGAATTGAAGGAAACCGATTTCAGGAGGTAGACTGGAATTGCATTGAAAGCATAGGAAAAGAGGCAGAACGTCCACAATGATGCACTTGGCCAAAAAGTGCGTATGCGTTTTTTCCTGAATATGTTCAGGAAAAAACGCATACGCTCTCTTTGGCCAACCAAGCAAGCTTGCAAAGGAAATCTGCACTACAATGAAGTCTCACTTCCCCCCAGTCAAAAGGGCCATCTGAAAAAAGTGTAAAATCCAGAAAGGCAGGACAGGCCATGGAGAACTGGGAGCCTTGTTATGCTGATGGGCGGGATGTAAATTGCCAAGAGACACTCGGGAGAAGTGTATGGTGTTTCCTGAAACATCTAAAAAACAAAGCAACAGAGCCTAGGGCACTTCCACTTATGGTCCTATAGCTTAGGGAAATTAAAAACAAAAAGACACAGCCACCCCAAAATTTGGGACGCCTTTGTTTACAAGAACCTCGTTTACCGAACAAGTTCAGTATCACAGAAAGTGAAAAATGGATAAAGAACTTGTGGTACTTACGTACAATACAGTATCACTCAGCAGTGAAATCTATGTCATCAGGCCCATAGCAGCATAATGAGTGGATTCAGGTACGATGATTCTAACTGAAATAAGTCACACAGAAAAAGAAACATCATAAGATATCACTAATACACGGAATGTAAACATGGCTACACAGGAACTGAATTCCATAACAGAACAGGGTCTCAAATTTAGAAAACCAACATATGCTTGCTTAAGGGGAAAGGTGAGTTGGGGTGCTGCATAAATCCAGAGATTGAAATAAGCACAGATAAAGTTCCTTAAGCCAAATATGGAATAGACAAGAGCTACTCCTTGCTCAACGAAATGGACTCAACACCCCATATAAAACGCCTAAGAATGTACCTGACTAGTAAGTATCTTAAAACCTATGGATTGCTATGTCTCCGAAAGAGAATAAAGCGTGTGTACAGGGGCATAAACTCAGCAGTGATAGGATTGGAGAGGTTCGGTGAGCAAATGAAGACCCTTTGAAGTCATATTGCATGGTACCCATTCGACGGGTCTCAACTCTCCAGGTTTAAGGTATTCTTCCTTCAGCTAAAACATGCATGTGGAACCCAGAGTATGATCAACCGTGTGAACGGGAAACGTGTTCAAATATGTCTCAGTTTTCCTCCCCTGGTACTCGGGTGCAACATTCCAGACGCTTTACTAACACTCTCCCCACTTGGAGAGTCAGCGCCTTTAACCTCCTGTTTGGCCCAGTTTGCAATTTCTGCGGAAGATGAACAGGAATAGGGAGAACCAATGAGAGACCAGCTGGAGGTGTCTGGACGGGCAAATTTAACTCTCATTTCCCACCAGGAAGAGGAAATAACCAAAGGCTCAGCGTGCCGTGCAGGAACCAGATTACGGCCTGAAGCCATCCTGCGGTGTTGCGGCCAGCTCACAAGAAAGCGAGTTGAAGAAAGGAGCTCAGGGGCACTGTAATTCACAAACCTGCAGAGTTATAAATGACAGCTATCGTCCAAAAATAGACTGAAGTAAGGCTGCCAAGAGGACTTGAAAGCGGGGCAGCATTGCAGGAAACTGATTTCAGGAGGTAGACTGGAATTGCATTGAAAGCATAGGAAAAGAGGCAGAACGTCCACAATGATGCACTTGGCCAAAAAGGGCGTATGCGTTTTTTCCTGAATATATTCAGGAAAAAACGCATACGCCCTTTTTGGCCAACCAAGCAAGCTTGCAAAGGAAATCTGCACTACAATGAAGTCTCACTTCCCCCTGGTCAAAAGGACCATCTGAAAAAAGTGTAAAATCCAGAAAGGCAGGACAGGCCATGGAGAACTGGGAGCCTTGTTATGCTGATGGGCGGGATGGAAATTGCCAACAGACACTCGGGAGAAGTGTATGGTGTTTCCTGAAACATCTAAAAAACAAAGCAACAGAGCCTAGGGCACTTCCACTTATGGTCCTATAGCTTAGGGAAATTAAAATCAAAAAGACACAGCCACCCCAAAGTATGGAACGGCTCTGTTTACAGAAACCTCCTTTACCGTACAAGTTCAATATCACAGAACGTGAAAAATGGATAAAGAAGTTGTGGTATTTACTTACAAAGCAATATCACTCAGCAATGAAATCTATGTCATCAGGACCTTAGCAGCACAATGAGTGGATTCAGGTATGATGATTCTAACTGAAATAAGTCACACAGAAAAAGAAACATCATAAGATATCAGTAATACACGGAATGTAAACTTGGCTACAGAGGAACTGAATTACAGAACAGAACAGGGTCTCAAATTTAGAAAACCAACTTTTGCTTCCTTAAGGGTAAAAGAGAGTTGGGGTGCTGCATAAAACCAGAGACTGAAATGAGCACAGATAAAGTTCCTTAAGCCAAATATGGAATAGACAAGAGCTACTCCTTGCTCAATGAAATGGACTCAACACCGCATATTAGAAGCCTAAGAATGTACCTGACTAGTAAGTATCTTAAAACCTATGGATTGCTATGTCTCCAAAAGAGAATCAAGCGGGTGTACAGGGGCATAAACGCAGCAGTGATAGGATTGGAGAGGTTCGGTGAGCAAATGAAGACCCTTCGAAGTCATATTACATGGTACCCATTACACGGGTCTCAACTCTCCAGGTTTAAGGTATTCTTCCTTCAGCTAAAACATGCATGTGGAACCCAGAGTATGATCAACCGTGTGAACGGGAGACGTGTTCAAATATGTCTCAGTTTTCCTCCCCTGGTACTCGGGTGCAACATTCCAGATGCTTTACTAACACTCTCCCCACTTGGAGAGTCAGCACCTTTAACCTCCTGTTTGGCCCAGTTTGCAATTTCTGCGGAAGATGGACAGGAATAGGGAGAACCAATGAGAGACTAGCTGGAGGTGTCTGGATGGGCAAATTTAACTCTCATTTCCCACCAGGAAGAGGAAATAACCAAAGGCTCAGCGTGCCATGCCGGAACCAGATTAGGACCTGAAGCCATCCTGCGGTATTGCGGCCAGGTCACAAGAAAGCGAGTTGAAGAAAGGAGCTCAGGGGCACTGTAATTCACAAACCTGCAGAGTTATAAATGACAGCTATCGTCCAAAAATATACTGAAGTAAGGCTGCCAGGAGGACTTGAAATCGGGGCAGAATTGCAGGAAACCGATTTCAGGAGGTAGACTGGAATTGCATTCAAAGCATAGGAAAAGAGGCAGAACGTCCACAATGATGCACTTGGCCAAAAAGGGCGTATGCGTTTTTTCCTGAATATATTCAGGAAAAAACGCATACGCCCTTTTTGGCCAACCAAGCAAGCTTGCAAAGGAAATCTGCACTACAATGAAGTCTCACTTCCCCCCGGTCAAAAGGGCCATCTGAAAAAAGTGTAAAATCCAGAAAGGCAGCACAGGCCATGGAGAACTGGGAGCCTTGTTATGCTGATGGGCGGGATGTAAATTGCCAACAGACACTCGGGAGAAGTGTATGGTGTTTCCTGAAACATCTATAAAACAAAGCAACAGAGCCTTTGGCACTTCCACTTATGGTCCTATAGCTTAGGAAAGTAAAATCAAAAAGACACAGCCACCCCGAAGTTTGGAACAGCTCTGTTTACAAGAACCTCGTTTACAGTACAAGTTCAACATCGCAGAAAGTGAAAAATGGATAAAGAAATTGTGGTACTTACTTACAAAGCAATATCACTCAGCAATGAAATCTATGTCATCAGGCCCGTAGCAGCATAATGAGTGGATTCAGGTACAATGATTCTAACTGAAATAAGTCACACAGAAAATGAAACATCATAAGATATCACTAATACACGGAATGTAAACTTGGCTACACAGGAACTGAATTCCAAAACAGAACAGGGTCTCTAATTTAGAAAACCAACTTATGCTTGCTTAAGGGGAAAGGTGAGTTGAGGAGCTGCATAAAACCAGAGATTGAAATGAGCACAGATAAACTTCCTTAAGCCAAATATGGAATAGACAAGAGCTACTCATTGCTCAAGGAAATGGACTCAACAACCAATATTAAACACCTAAGAATGTACCTGACTAGTAAGTATCTTAAAACCTATGGATTGCTATGTCTCCGAAAGAGAATCAAGCGTGTGTACAGGGGCATAAACGCAGCAGTGATAGGATTGGAGAGGTTCGGTGAGCAAATGAAGACCCTTTGAAGTCATATTGCATGGTACCCATTCCACGGGTCTCAACTCTCCAGGTTTAAGGGATTCTTCCTTCAGCTAAAACATGCATGTGGAACCCAGAGTATGATCAACCGTGTGATCGGGAGACGTGTTCAAATATGTCTCAGTTTTCGTACCCTGGTACTCGGCTGCAACATTCCAGACGCTTTACTAACACTCTCCCCACTTGGAGAGTCAGTCCCTTTAAACTTCTGTTTGGCGCAGTTTGCAATTTATGCGGAAGATGAACAGGAATAGCGAGAAACAATGAGAGACTATCTGGAGGTGTCTGGACGTGTAAATTTAACTCTCATTTCCCACCAGGAAGAGGAATTAACCAAAGGCTCAGCGTGCGGTGCCGGGACCAGATTAGGGCCTGAAGCCATCCTGCGGGGTTGCGGCCAGGTCACAAGAAAGCGAGTTGAAGAAAGGAGCTCAGGGGCACTGTAATTCACAAACCTGCAGAGTTATAAATGACAGCTATCGTCCAAAAATATACTGAAGTAAGGCTGCCAAGAGGACTTGAAAGCGGGGCAGAATTGCAGGAAACCGATTTCAGGAGGTAGACTGGAATTGCATTGAAAGCATAGGAAAAGAGGCAGAACGTCCACAATGATGCACTTGGCCAAAAAGGGCGTATGCGTTTTTTCCTGAATATATTCAGGAAAAAACGCATACGCCCTTTTTGGCCAACCAAGCAAGCTTGCAAAGGAAATCTGCACTACAATGAAGTCTCACTTCCCCCCGGTCAAAAGGGCCTTCTGAAAAAAGTGTAAAATCCAGAAAGGCAGGACAGGCCATGGAGAACTGGGAGCCTTGTTATGCTGACGGGCGGGATGTAAATTGCCAAGAGACACTCGGGAGAAGTGTATGGTGTTTCCTGAAACATCTAAGAAACAAAGCAACAGAGCCTAGGGCACTTCCACTTATGGTCCTATAGCTTAGGGAAATGAAAATCAAAAAGACACAGCCACCCCAAAGTTTGGGACGGCTCTGTTTACAAGAACCTCGTTTACAGTACAAGTTCAATATCGCAGAAAGTGAAAAATGGATAAAGAACTTGTGGTACTTACGTACAATGCAATATCACTCAGCAATGACATCTATATCATCAGGCCCGTAGCAGCATAATGAGTGGATTCAGGTATGATGATTCTAACTGAAATACGTCACAGAGAATAAAAACATCATAAGATATCACTAATACACGGAATGTGAACTTGGCTACACATTAACTGAGTTACAAAACAGAACAGGGTCTCAAGTTTAGAAAACCAACTTATGTTTGCTTAAGGGGGAAGGTGAGTTGGGGTGCTGCATAAAACCAGAGTTTGAAAGTAGCACAGATACCGTTCCATAAGCCAAATATGTAATAGACAAGACCTATCCCTTGCTCAACAAAATGGACTCAACAATGAGGTATCACCTCACACCTGATAGAATGGGCATCATCAGAAAATCTACAAACAAAAATGCTGGAAAGGGTGTGGAGAAAAGGAACACTCTTCCACTATTGTTGGGAATATAAATTGATACAGTCACTATGGAGAACAATATGGAGTTTCTTAAGAAACTAACAATAGAATTACCATATGATACAGCAATCCCAGTTCTGGACATATACCCAGACAAAACCATAAATCAAAAAGAGACATTCACCACAATGTTCATTGCATCACTATTTACAATATCGAGGTAATGGAAGCAATCTAAATGCCCACAGACAGACGAATGCATAAAGCTGTGGTACATATATAAAATGGAATATTACTAAGCCACGAAAAGGAATGAAATTGGGTCATTTGTAGAGACGTCGATGGATCTAGAGACTGTCATACAGAGTGAAGTAAGTCAGAAAGAGAAAAACAAATCTTGTATATTCATGCATATATGTGGAACCTAGAAAAACTGTACAGATTAACCATTTTGCAAGGCATAAATAGAGCAACAGATGTAGACAACAAACGTATGGACAACAAGGGGGGAAAGCTGTTGGGGGGGTGGTGGTGGGAGGAGTTGAGAGACTGGGATTGGCATGTATACATTTATATGTATAAAATAGATAACCAATAAGAACCTGTTGTATAAAAATATAAAATAAAATTCAAAATTAAAAAGAAATAAAATTTAAAAAATAAAACAGAAAAAACAATTATTCTCTTCACATACATGTATTTATATGAATAAATTATTTCCATGCTTATATCTGTAAATACAAAAAAGAGGAATAAAACCTACCTTGAATCAAAAACGAAAAAGAGAAAAAAAACACAGAACCCACCAGTTCCACAGAGGAAAACCGTATCAGGGCACTTGCTCCAGTTGTAAACAATTCTGAAGTTGGTCAGTGGTGGGGAATCGTCTCCCATTCAGCCAGCAGCCCCCACGCAACAAGCGTCCTCATTGCAAAGCTGGGGCACCGTGCCGAGGCATCTGTGAGTAAACGTGAGCTGAGCCCCAGGCCAGTTGCTGCTGAACTATTCCCACCCGTCCCAGGTAAAACACCTGAATATATACAAGGACTTGAAAGCCTAGAGGAAGGGCCATAGAGCCACACGAGTGACAGCATGCCGGCCGACTTGGTGCCTGCAGGCCAGCCAGGATGGTCCTGGCCCTGGGTGCTCTTCTGGAAGATTTCCATTTCCCTGCCTGAGATACCCGTCCTGTCCCTGCCCCCACTGCTTTTTTCCTTCCTCACCTCTGCCCAGGGAGAAATTCCAGCAGCAGGTATGGGTGACACATCCTCTTCTTTAGCAGGTGGCAGCATGGCAACTGCTGCAGAAAGTCCAGCAGAGCCCCACTCACACTGGGCCACCCACAAAGCTGTGGCCTCTCACTCCCTCCCACCAGCCCAGCCCCGAGACTGCTGACAGGGCAGAGAAAATGGCGTCAGGCACTGCAGGGGCTCTTGCTGCCTGGAGTGGTATTTATATTGATCTCAACCCAGGCACACCTGGGGAGGGCTGGCCGGCACGGTAAGGCTGCCCAGCTCAGCCAATCATCACCCCTCAGGGGCTCACAGTTGCAGAAAATGGAACTTGCTAAACTGGCCAGGTCCAAGGAACAGGTGTGGGCTCCTGAGAGTCAGGATAGACAAGGGGCTGCAGCTTTGGCTTGTTTTCTAATCATTTTATCTGGCCCATGAGTGGGAGACAACTTCAAGAAAACCCTCTCCTAATGAGAGGAAACCAGGAGTCAGGGAGAGGAGGGGTGGGTGGTGGTTGGAGACAGAGGCCTGGTGCCCCGGGTGCAGTGGAAGTCTCTGGAAGACCAGGTGGAAGGAGGCCACACAGAGTGATGCCCAGGGTCACAGACCTGTCGCAGCTGCTGTTTGTTAGTTCAAGTCCTGCTCTGAGGTGCTCTGTGTCAGCTCTGAGCGACAGGTGAGCTGGGGGTGCTCTGCAATGAGGGCTATGTGCACAGTTCCTGTGTGCCCAGCCCTGCCACGGTACCTGCAAGGGTAGCTCTGTATCCTGGGAGGGGCCTGACCACGAGAGCCCCGTGGGCTGGGGTGGGGGTGGGGTACCTGCCCAGGTGAGCTCCATATTCTGGGATTGGTCTGACCACGAGAGCCCCATGGGCTGCTGGGGACCTGGTAAAGGATGTCAGGACAGTCAGTGAAGCCACCGAGGATATACCTCCAGTTGCTCCTAATTCCTACACCCTGCTGGTCATTCTACCAACCACCAGGACATGGTATTCTGTATTAGTCTTCAATGATGCCTTCTTTTGCATTCCATTAGTCCCAGAGTCACAAGAAATTTTGGCTTGTGAGTGGCAGGACTCAACATACAACTAAAACAATACTTCTGGGCCGTCTTGCCCCAAGGGTGCAAAAATTCCCACACCATCTTTGGGGAAAGCTTAGCTAAAGACCTAAAAGTTCTACCTCTGGAAAAGGAAATCCTCCTTCAGTACGCAGACGACATTCTGATCGCCAGCCCTACTAAGGAGGCCTCTGAACTACCAAGCCAATAAAGGATAGAAGTTGTCCAAGAAAAAGCTCAAATATCACAGACTGTGGTGACCTGCCTGGGCTTCATTCTCACAGAAGGTCGGAGAAGCCCATCCCAGGAAAGGGAAGAAACCATTTTCAGCCTTACCCCTTTCTAAAACTAGAAGACAGCTTAGGGGTTCCTGGGGAGGCCAGGGTTTGCTGCTTCTGGATCCCTAACTACAGTCTCCTAGCTGGGTCTCTATATGAAACACTGAAAGGAAAAGATGATGATCCTTTTGAATAGAATCCAGAAGTGACCTTTCAAGAATGGAAAGAGCAGTCAATTCAGACCCGCAAGGAACCCGCATGGAACTCCCTAATTTAGCTAAACCCTTTGACCTTTACATTCCCGGTGAAAGGTGAATCGCCATTGGAGAATTAGTGCAAAAACTGGGACCACTTGAAATGGAACAATGCAAGAATGCCATCCAGGTAGGATAAACTACGGTCACCAAGGGGCTTGGCCCACTGCCACATCTGGCCAAGATACTGGCGGTATCTAAAAACCTGGAAATCAGCAGCCCAAAAGGCCACCTCCCTCCTAAGGGAAAAGGACCCCACGTGGTGATCCTAACCACCAACCATGCCCTGAAGTTGCAGGGTTCGCTCCGTGGGCACACCAACCTCGAGTGAGGAGGCCCTCCAACTCCATCATCCAGAGAGATAACCAGGGGCAACAGGGCACCATGACGACTCGTGTGAACATCACTTGACCTGGAGTTTCTCTCATAAAACAACAAGAGTGTGTCCCAAAAGAGTAGACTACTGCTTGCAGGACTTATTGCACCCAGAGGGGAGCTAATAATCTTGGCGGGGGAACCGTATATCACACTGTCACCATAGAAAAGCCTACAGACACTGTGCTGATGGTGGCCAATAAGACCGGCTGGACTCCTGTTTACTTCAAAAGGCTGTTGACTCAGTGGCCATCATGGTCCTTGATCACCACTGACCCTGGACTGTCTGGGAGTGGAGCGGGCAGGGCTCTGACACCTGGTGCTGTTTGTACATTAATTCAGGGGCCTAATTGAAGAAAGCGCAGACTACTGGTCAGAGCATCTAGGCTGGCAGAAACGGTCAGCCTAAGGTGGCCAAACAAATGTGGGGCGGGGTGAAACCGGCCCCCACAGCGTCTCTGCACATCTCTTTCCTGGACCCTTAAAGGTCATTAGAATCTATAACACTTCCAATGCTGGTGCTCAGGTGGACGAGCAGGGAGGCAGGGGTCCTGGGGACAATCAACGTCACCTGGAGGCTGCTGGGGAGAAGCTCTGACCCTCACCCCAGGGTATGAGGGCTCCCAACTCAGCACTCAGCAGTTACAGAAGAAGGGTCTGCACCCTCAGCACTCCAAGAATGAGGAACGGGACAAAAGGCAGAGGAGGGGTTTGTCCCCAGCAAAGCCCATTAAAAATCCCTGGGAGATAAAAATAGAATCTGGGCAATAAAGTCAAGTCTAACCTTTTTTATCCTTTGTGCTTTGTCTAATTTCATGTGCTCCTAGGGTCCCGCATGCAGAGGTTCCACACCCGGCACTTCAGACCAGATTTCCTAGTGCAGAATGGCTGGGTCGACACCTCAGCTCCTGGGGCCCAGTGCAGACTCTGCGATATAGAGCCTGAGCTGCAGCCAACCCCGCCCTCGAGAGCTCCGCCCCCTCCCTCCCACTGACTCTCCTCCCACTGACAGGATCTCTACACAGCAGCCCAGCCCACAGCCCACGGGGTAGTGCATGCTCTCACCTCTCCATTCTCTGATCAAAATATAAAGTTTCCTTTGCTTGTGAACCAAACTCAGTCTCGATCTGTTGGCCCCAATGACACTGGGCAGGGGGACACTTGTTGGGGTCCACTCTGGAGGATCAGTAACAGAAATTGAGACTATTGTAACCTCAATGAACAGATGTGTGAGCCAAACTGTAGTTAACATAGAACAGTGTATAAGGCTCGGGTAAAATAAGATGTTTCTAACACTTCCATTTGATATTTCCATCACTTTATTATAAGCAAGTTCAGTGAAAAGGTTTGTCTTATTTGTCAGGTCAATATTAGAGAAACGAAGTGATTTCTTTCCAAGGATGTACATCTAATAATCTTGGTTAAACCTTCAATCTTGTTTTAAATGCTTTTCCATTGAAAATGATACCTCTCTTTCAGCTCCCCCATTTCTGAGAAGTATAAAATCTTATAATTTATTATTACCAAAGGGGAAAGGTGGGAGGAGGGATAAATTAACAGTTTGGGATTAACACATACACACTGCTATGTATAAAATAGATCATCAACAAGGAACTACTGTATAGCACAGGGAACTACACTCAACATTTTGCAATAACCTATAAGGGGAAATAATCTGAAAAAGAATAGATATTTTTATTGACATCATCTATCAATGACAGTTAAAGTGTAACCTAAGGGAAGCTGGTGGTGAGTGCTTCTGACCCTGAAGACTTCAATCATCTAAAGTTTGGACTCTGCCTACTTCCCAAGGCCCTTAATGAACATATGTGTAGCCGTAGCTTAAAAAATTCCCCAGTTTGGGTTTCGGGGAGACACTGATTTTGAAAAAGCCCTGGTGTTCTCCTTACATGAATGGGACTCTTCCTACTGCTAAAACATGTCTGTCACACCCAGAGGATGGTATACCGTCTGATCGGGAAGAGTTTGGAAAAGGCATCTCATCTCCTCATCTCCTGGTGCTCGGGTTCACCCCTCCAGCGTCTTTACTAACAGTCTCCCCACTTGGAGATGTCAGCACTGT